>NC_079442.1:34478339-34778339 GCF_903798145.1 Danio aesculapii | reverse complement strand
ACGTTACCATTATGACGTCTACCAGACATTGGATTCTGATGAATAAATGTCAGTATTTGATGTCAAAATGACGTTGTTTTAAGATGTTCGCTCAATGTTGGATTTTGGTCACTTTCTAAAACAAGCTAATATCAATTAAATATTAACGTCATTTGACATCGTTATTAGACATCAAAATAATGTTGTCCTTAGACGTTGGCTAGACATTGAATTTTGGTCACCTGAGATCACAACTTAAATCTAACCTAATATTAACGTCATATAATGTTGTGTGCCTGCTGGGCAATAACTAAATGCATTACAGAATGTTACATTTACACAGTTCCACAAATTACATGTAAATGCATCAGCTTTTTATAGCGTGATACTCATTACTCTTGAGTACTTTTGAAAGGTATACTTTTTACTCATACTTTGAGTAATATTTACAACAGATACTATTGCAAGTAGAGTAAAATCATACTCAAGTAAACCGAAAGTATACTGAAGTATACTGAAAATCATACTCAAGTAAAAGAACCATTACTTGCCACTTTTACTTGAGTATGATTTTCAGTACTCTTTCCACCACTGCCATTCACACCTGGATTTTAAGTGCATTTCTTATGTCCACTTTCAATCAATTTCAACCAGATCTTTTAGTCTAATACTGCAAAATACTAATACTACTTTATTCATCAACTAATGAAATGATTTCCGATCACACGTTATTCTGTTTTACAGTTATAACATGGATATATGATTTAGTTTAGTAGCACAATGCTTGGTCATGTTGGTTGTGACACTTTAGTTATTTCAATAATTGCACTTAGCTTTGCCATTATTTTTTACTAGGCATGGGGCGATAACCGGTTTCAAGGTTTACCATGGTTTGGAAAAGTCAGGGTTTTTAAAATGACAGTTTTCTGTTATACCGTTCCTAAGGTATATGTAAGATTTACATGTTTTTCATAACTATTTTATTTAGTTTTTTTAGGGCAACAGTATCTGCAGCAGAAAAGAAATCTTCACATCAAAAACTACTCATCCAAAATATTTAAAATATTTGTTAAAATAAAATATATTGTGTTACCGTGATACTGTGAAATTTTTATCCAAGGTTATCATACCGTCAGAAGCTTATACCGCCCATGCCTATTCTTTACCAAATGTAGCCACACTTTTGAGCACCTCCCATGGTCCATCATTAGATTAATGTTTAGATTATTATTCAAGTTTTGGTAGCTCATCAGTACAGAAGGTCCAGCCAGATTTCCAAAAATTATTTAAAAAAAAGTGCACCCAGAAATTGAAATATAAATTTTATAACAAGTATTCGATTCTTAAAGTATCTGACTCCAGAATCTGAAAAACCCTAACTGCCCATTGTAAACAAACACTCTGACAACGTGACAAGAAAGAGAATAGAAAACACTAGCAAACAAAGACATTTCTACTTCTTTTGGCACACAAAAGTGTTCTTTGAACTTTGTATGATTACAGTTGACATTTTTGGTTCTTTTCTGGATTTTTAGCATGCTTAAAGTTATAACACTTGAAATATTTATTGGTGTAACTGCCTAGTGTTAAATGTCAACTACTGAATGGCCCATGTCATATAGCTGACCAATGTGTTTTGATGGATTTAGAGATATTTTAGAATTTGTCCAGCACTTGAGAATAGTTTTGTATTTGATGTTATTATGTGGTTTCATCATTGCTGTGACACCCCATTACTTTGACGGTTTAAAAAAGTGACAGTGACAGTTTTCTGGTCGGCCTGATTCAGAGCTGGGTTCTTAAACATCCACAACAAAAGAAAACAAAATTGATGTGCATTTTTATACTTAAATTGTTTGCCAAAGGACAAATTACACCCATAAACATCTGCAGTCTCTGATCTGGATGACCTTTGAATGAGTTTGCTGCCTTTTCAAGTTTTGCAACGAGACTGATTTTATTCCAATGAAGAAATGCTGGTTTTAAAATCCTGATACTGATATCATGATCCTTTACATAATCCAAAACAGCCAACACGGTGTATGGTGTACAATGTGAATAATAGACAATCTGAACAGAACAGCCTATAAGTATAGGCATTTAGTCATGTTATGTAAGACTCAGGTGCAACAACATGCGTATGGACTGCGTATATTTACACTGATAGGTGCTTGATAATGCATCATCTTGACAAACGTCTAAAAATGAAATGACCCACAAGCGAGGTATACACATAGACATTGTAACTACAGAAAGTCGCTGTATTTTGAATGAAAGAGCAACTCATTCATAGTGCAGTGTCGGTTATCCTGTGTTCTGAGGCGGGTTAAAATTAGCCGCTGCATGGATTTGTAGACCTGACATTGATAGGCATTACAAGTTTGCATGCAATAATCTCCTTACTCCGATAGGCCGGAACTGATACTGTATGGTCTACATGCTGGGACATTGTCATAGGGTCGGCAGGCCACAGATTGTGCATAATTAGCAAGGACCCCAAGCCTCCAGCAGATTTACTGAGTGCTGGATTATCAGTCTGGGATTGCGTTCTTGCATGCATGCTTCAAACAGGGCTGTCCATCATTCTTACGTCAAGCATGTAGTCACCACTGTCAAACATATGGCGTATATGTGATTATAATAAGTTATATCATCATCTTAATAGGGGATGTTTTCCGAGAAGTTATTGCACATTTGTGTTACAGCTATTTATAGGTTTGAGATCTGATAGACTGTTAAAAGACTGTTTGTAAATTCGTCGTTATACACTCACCGGCCACTTTATTAGGCCACTTTGTATGTCCAACTGCTCATTAACGTAAATTTCTAATCAGCCAATCACATGGCAGCAACTCAGTGCATTTAGGCATGTAGACATGGTCAAGACGATCTGCTGCTGTTCAAACTGAACATCAGAATGGGGAAGAAAGGGGATTTAAGTGACTTTGAACGTGGCATGGTTGATGGTGTCAGACGGGCTGGTCTGAGAATTATAGAAACTGATGATCTACTGGGACTTTCATGCACCACCATTTCTAGGGTTTATAGAGAATGGTCAGAAAAAGAGAAAATATCCAGTGAGCGGCAGTTCTGTGTGTGCAAATGCCTTGTTGATGCAAAAGGTCAGAGGAGAATGGCCAGACTGGTTCCAGCTGATAGAAAGGCAACAGTAAGTCAAATAATCTCTGAAAGCACAACACGTCCAACCATGAGGTGGATGTGCAACATCAGCAGAAGACCACACCGGGTGCCACTCCTGTCAGCCAAGAACAGGAAACTGAGGCTACAATTCACACAAGCTCACCAAAATTAGACAACAAATAATTGGAAATACATTAAGTCTCAACAACATGAAAGCATGGATCCATCCTGCCTTGTATCAACGGTTCAGCTGGTGGTGGTGGTGTAATGGTGTGGAGAATATTTTCTTGGCACACCTTGGGCCCATAAGTACCAATTGAGCATCGTGTCAGTGCCACAGCCAACCTGAGTATTGTTGCTGACCATGTTCATCCCTTTATGACCACAGTGTACCCATCTTCTGATGACTACTTCCAGCAGGATAACGCGCCATGTCATAAAGCACAAATCATCTCAGACTGGTTTCTTGAAAATGACAATGAGTTCACTGTACTCAAATGGCCTCCACAGTCACCAGATCTCAATCCAATAGAGCACCTTTGGGATGTGGTGCAATGGGAGATTCACATCATGAATGTGCAGCCGACAAATCTGCAAAACTGCATGATGCCATCATGTCAATATAGACCAAAATCTCTGAGGAATATTTCTAGTACCTTGTTGAATCTACGCCACGAAGGATTAAGGTGTACTGTAGCTAATAAAGTGTCCGGTGAGAGTATGTGGGCTGAAGTCATATTTTCAGGTTTGCAGACATTTTAGGAAGGCTGTCAACGAGACAAATATTTACTAAAAAGATAGTTTGCACCGCCTAATAAAATTTACCCTATATTTAGTCCCCCTTCACTTGTCACAAGCATGTTTCATTTTCTTTATTCTGTTGAACACACTGTAAAAAATATTTGACAAATTCATGACAACAAATGTTTTATGTTACTTTAACTTATTTTAATAAGCTAATCAGGTTTCATTCATTCATTTTCTTTTCGGCTTAGTCCCTTTATTAATCCGGGGTCGCCACTGCGGAATGAACCGCCAACTTATCCAGCACATGTTTTACGCAGCGGATGCCCTTCCAGCTGCAACCCATCTCTGGGAAACATCCATACACACTTATTCACACTCATACACTACGGACAATTTAGCCTACCCAATTCACCTGTACCACATGTCTTTGGACTGTGGGGGAAACCGGAGCACCCGGAGGAAACCCAACGTGAACGCAGGGAGAACATGTAAACTCCACACAGAAACACCAACTGACCCAGCTGAGGCTCGAACCAGCAACCTTCTTGCTGTGAGGCGACAGCTAATCAGGTTTCAATTTTTTTTTTTATAATAGGTTTAACTTAAATAGTTTTAGTCTGTTTTACTAATGTAAGTGTGGAGATGGCTAGAAATTTTCATTGGATTCAACTAAATTTAAGCCAGTAAGATTTTTTTACATTGCACAACAGAATATATTTTGGGTAATGTTAGAAACTGGTAATCATTGACATCCATAGTAGAAAAAAACAAGTGTTATGGTGTCAATAGTTACCAGCTTCCAACATTTATCAAAATATCTCAAGTTTGTGACGAGTGAGAATGATTAAATAAATTATTTAATCTTTGGGTGAACTATGCCTTTAAATATGCTAATAGTAGAAGTCAGTGAGAATTCTTTATACAAATACTGTATGTCTTTATACAGACAGTTACTGTAAGTAAACAGACTTGAAGAATGACTTCATGCCATGTGCTTGGCAGTGTATTTAGTGACTGAGCTGGACTCAAGCTGATGACATAATCATTCCCAGACTAAATACTATACACTGAATCACATCCAATGATACAACACAGTAGTATTTTTTTTTCATACATATTTATGTCAGAAGAACATTTAAAAAACAAAAGAATTCTTCAAAGTAAATTTGCAGTACAATCAAGACATGTATAAACTCCAATTTGGTCTGATTGTAACGTGTCCTTTTTAATATTCATAACTCAAAATGGAAAACTGGCAGTTTATAAAATAACTTGCAGTCTTTTGTTTTTCTGCTTGAGTTGTTATGAATGCCGGACATATTTTAAAGTTGGCAGTGACATTGTCTGTGTATTTTTAAACTCATTTACCAATTTGTGTGCCGGAAAGTGTCCGGTTTTCTGTTTAACCTAACCTGAAGCAGACTTTAAAAGTATGACGGTAAATCTAAAAGATTTTGAAGGCTGTCAAAATATGAAAGTGATTCTTTTTAGGAAACAAAAACAAAATAATAATGGTTGCCATTCACTAAACATGCATACACACAAAATTGTCTGCATTTTCGAAAACAAATTATGCTTCACTGAAAACGTTTATACTAAAACATATACAAAAAAAAAAAAACGAAATCGCATGTACTGTATGCAAAAGCACATACTCCGGATGGCAAAATAATCATGTTAGCAAGTTTTTCTTTAAGGCTGCACTATGGAGTCAATCTAGGGCCATATATACTTGCAAAATTAAAAAGAAAGTTTTGCGAACAAAAAATAAAGTATTGAGCATATAAATAAATAAATGCAAATCTCTAAAAATCGCAAAGCAAAAATTTATTTAAAAAAAAAAATTAATTTTGATAACAAAATTAAAGAACTGCAAAGGGAAAATTAAGGTGAGAAATAAAAATAAATTTGCAAATAAAAAAGAACTGCAAATAAAAATCAAGCAGTGCAAAAAAAACTAAATTATTTGCAATAAAAAAACGATATATATTTACAAAACATTTTTATAGCATTGCCTTTACAAAACCCATCCAGTCAATTGCAATGCTCATTTTGATTAGCTGTTTAGTTAACTGTGAGTTTGCAATGCTGTTTTCACTGTGCACTTCACATTTCTGCGGATTTCACTTTGTTGCAAATTACAATTTTATTTCTCAAAACTTAATTTTCCCTTTGAAATTCTTTATTTTTGTTGGCAAAATTAATTTTTATTTAGCAAAAATGTATTTTTGCTTTGCTATTTTTGGATATTTGCACATCTTTATTTGTTTTTTGCTTAATACTTTATTTTTTGTTTGCAAAAAATTATTTTATTTTGCAACTATATATGGCCCTAGATTGACTCCATAATGCACGATATTGCAAAAATCTGACATTGCGATATTTATTGCGATATGAATATAATCATTTCACCAGATGACTTGAATAGCTCAGTTTGGAAGGAACTTATATATAGGAACAATATTTTATATTGATTGGGATGATTTCATAGGCCAGATAATCTGCGCTAATTTAGCTGCCTTTTTTTTTTTTTTTTGGAGTCTAACTTTATTCCAGTATAAGTTGAATAATCAAATTCAAGTTAATAAAACTGTATAGTCTTCATTGAATAAAAGATAAATGCAATATATTTTCATTGCTATCATTTCTTGAACACAAATTATTTAAAGGCCCTGAAAACACTATTTCACTCTATTAAGGTTAAGCTTCACAATCACTCAACAAATATAGTTCTAGGTCAGCTATTGTTCCACTCAAATTTCCTGAGGGATGAATAAACTGAAGCTGAACTTGACATTACAGATCCTGCGATGCGACTATTGCGAATGATCACATTGCGATATCGATGCTGAAACAATATATTGTGCAGGCCTATTCTATTTCATTTTAAAGAGTTCACACTTAGATATTGCTTGATATTGCTTATGATATCAAATTTCATTTAAACAACACTCTTCCAGCAGTTGATGCTCGCATCCAATGTCTTATTTGTTATGGGGGGCATGCATGAAATGTTCCTGAATGAAAGTGAAAGTGCCAAACTGCAGATAAAGTCCACAAATTAATAATGAAACACCCGAAATTACATGAAACTCAGAAGAAAATGTGGATAGCGTGCTGACACAATGACGTTAATCGAATTATGTGCTATAACCTTAATCATTTTATTGTCTTATTCAGATTTAGGCAAATAACTCAATTACTGATGTCCATGTAAATGTAGTCACTGTCATGGTTTCAGTGTATAAGTGATTTAAGCGTATATAATTCAATATCTAGTCATGTCAATCAAAAGCTTTATGCTTTATACACAAGGCAAAATATTAACAGTTTTTTTATTGTCTGTCTTTTTCAGAGATTGTCGCAAGAGATATAAGCATGAAAGACAAATTTATAGAACATTTTACAGGTAAACAAAAACCAATTTCAACATGTTTCATTTGCAAAGATTATTCTTGATGTGAGGCTTTGTATCCAGCTGTTCAGAATACAGCATAAAAACATGCTATTCTTACTGCTGCAGCATATGTTGTGAAGCATATTTGTGAAGTATGTGAATTGTCCTGTCTGCAATTGCTACATGTACATTGTGTAATTTTGCATCCCACTAAGCGGTGCACTCGACCTGACCTTCCACTTCCTGTGTCAAGAATGATAACCAAAGTACTATCCGCTTCTTGAGTCGTTATTTGATTGGGCTGCCAAAAGTTTGTTCCAGTTTTACACAAAACCGGACTGCAGAAAGTGTCAAGATATAAACTAGACACCATTTATTAACTCACATACTCTACAACCTGATAAGGCCATTTTAAAATATAAAACATTGCCATGTGTGACCTATAAAATGATAATTCAGGAATATTACCCATTTTTGTTTTGATATTTTTAAAAAGATACTTGACCGTATTTATAGTGCATTCTGTGCAGTATTCAGATCTAAATCTGTTTACATTCTCATTATATGCCACTTTTCAAAATTGTCTCATTGGAAAAGCATTTTCATTCTGATAACATTCTGAAAAAGGTTGTTTGTTCTTTATTCAAACTACTTATTTAAAGTAATTTGAATCAACAAATTTGCAAAAACTAATAAGTTAAAGGTGCAGTAGGTGATCTGTCAAAATGCTAACCAATAGCATAATTTCTTTGAAACACAGTCCCAGTCTTGCCAACTGTTTTCAATGAAAAGGCAATAAGCTTTGCCCGAAAAGTCCCTAAAATGTTGCTAGATTATGTCATACGTCAATTAGCATATTACTGACATCATTATGTCCAAATGTTAATGTTTGTTTAACAGCCTATGGTTAATAAGGGGGTATTTATATTTGCACTTCGCTTTATGTAAGCATGTCAGTTTAACTAAATTTATTGCTGTTTGAATACAGTATATCAGTATAGATATGTAGTGAATTAGACAAGTTCCGAAACTGTCACTAAAAACTTTGTGATTGTGAACAAGAAAAGATTAAACAGTCAAATTAAACTGTTAAATTTAAAACAAAGGAGAAGCAGATCGGTTTGGCTATATAAGAAAAATACCTCAAACACTTAGTGCTAAATCATTTGCTGTCAGTACGCAGAGGGGTGATTTGCTCTCAGGCTGCAAACGGAAGAGACTGCTGTACAAGGAATGGGCCGCCTGTCAGTGCTCTGAGAATCACATGAGAATCTATAAAAATTGCCAATAACACCCAAAAAAGTTGCTAGATTTGTCGCTAGTAGCTTTTTTGAAAATTTGTCGCTAGAGGGGTCTGAAAAGTCACTAAATATAGCAACAAAGTCACTAAGTTGGCAACACTGCACAGTCCCTCCCTGCCGTCTAAAGCCATGCCTCCTGAAAACACGAACGTGCACCTTAAAGATGGCAGTAGGCAACCTACTAGTTCATGTTATTCGCCAGTTAAAAAAACTTTCCAGTACTTTATAATACTATAGATCCGAACGAAAAACTGTATTATATCTAGCACGTTTCAGTTATGCAGCAAGCAAAACCTGTCATAATGTGCAATTTTGCTTCCATGCAACGATCACTCGTCTCACACTCTCACGCGCTTTGTCCTAAAGAGACTACTGTAGTGGTTGGCCGGCGGCGTGCAGGAATTACACGTATTTATACGTAGCCACACTTACCAAATATTAAGAGTAGCATGGTAAACAATATAGGGAGCGTGTCACAAGTTGTCATTGTGCAAAAATGAACTAATGTAAATATAAAATCAACTTCACCTCAGTAAAGGCTAAGCGGAATAGCGTTATTTACTGATGTTTTGTTATTAAACTTATTGTTATTAGACATTACTGATGCTGTAAAAAGGTCGCTTATGAAGTTGAAAATAGGCGCATCGATATTTCACCTGAAGATTTCAGTGACTGAACAACACTTTCGTGCATATAACCCATTCATAATACAACACAATCTATATAAGCTTTGCGAGACTAAAATAGTTTTAAAACATTAAGTAATACTTTAGCCATGGTGTTGTGTTTCCTCCAGCGTGCAAAAGTAACTCCAATATTGATTCAGGATTTTAAAAAGTTTTGATTCAGCATTTGTTTTTACTGCTGTCACTCTCTCTGCTGTGTGCACGTAATCACGGTGCACATGCACACGCACATGTCTGCAGGAGTGTGCAGATGAACAGGAGTGTGCAGATGTACAAATCTACATTTGTTGACAGACAGTTTGTGCGATGTATCAGAATAATGGAAATTGTCAGGCAGTCAAATTTTAATTGGATGAACATTTTTTTGTCTTATGCCTTTCCCAGAATATAAAAATACATTTAAATACATTTCGATAATTTACTTTAATCATTACTATTAGAGTGTTTGAAGAGACTTTCAACCAGCACAACAAAAAATGTTTTTGAAGACAATCACCTACTGCACGGTCTGCACCTTTAACTTATTTCCTTCATGTTGTCCCAACACAGATCGATTGTGTGGAACCCAGCCTTTTCTACAGTAAATGTAAAGCCAGTCAAATACTATAAGTTAAGCTTGCCGTGAGCTGACCTAAATAAGTTGTTTTTAAAGCCTCTTGTGAAATACATTAGGCCAAATGTTAGCCAAATCACATTTGAGATGATTAATCGTTTCAGAATCTTTGTTCACTTACGATAATTAGTGTGAAAATCTGTTAGCCGGAAACTCATACAATGAAACTTTGTAAGAGCTTTGGCAGAATCGGAATCATTAAGTCTCTTGCCCTTGTGATTGCATGTCAAGCGTTGGCATTCGCTAATTCTTCTTCTGGGTTTCTGCACATGTCAAAAAGTGACTCCGTTACAGCAACTCTAGCGTTTCAGCACATTTACCTAATGAGTGAGCAGACATTTTGAATTCAGAGGGATCAGAGTAACTAATCCATAAAACCTTATCATGATTGCAATCTTTTTCCCAAGCAGGACCAGTCAAGTTTCCATCTGAATGCAGGACACATTTCCACAGAATTTATCACAACACAAGGGATTGTTCCAGACCGACATGTATGTATATCTTAAACTTAATAGAAATATCAATTGTGATTTTTCTGCTATGAAAGATGCACAAAAATAATATATATAATGAAAATGTGCTTTTTATTTGCTCACAAAATGTACAATTTTTTTCTCCAAAAGATTAAGCTGAATCTGTGGTCCTTGGTGATTCATAAAAAATGACTAAACAAATACTGGCAAAAATAAATAAATAAGCAAAGTTTATTTAAAAACTAATTTCTAGAGGATCACGTGCTTATGCTTGCAGCTGGTCCCGCATTATCCAATTTATGATTCACCAATCAGACGATTCCTAAGCCACTATAAATACCCTGAGTTCCATACTATAGTCATCTTCATTTTGAAGAATCCCCCCTTCCACCCCTACTCCTCCTCCTTTCCTAGATGGGTGGCACGGTGGCCCAGTGGTTAGCACTGTTGCCTCACAGCAAGAACGTCACTGTTTCTAGTTCTTACCAAGCCAGCCAACGTTTCTGTGTGGAGTGTACACTCCCCTTCTCCCCATGCTCATGTGGGTTTCCCCCGGGTTCCCCGGTTTCCTCCCACCGTTCAAAAACATGCAACTTAAGTAATTGACTAATCTAAATCGGCACCATAGACATGCTCCTATTAAGTAGTTATCTCTTAAGAGCAATCACTATCTGTTCATTAGCTACTACAGCAGGGGAGATCTACTGTACCTAAGCTCAAACTCCCCTCTTGCCTTGCAAACGGGAGGAAGCCCCAGGCTTGAAAATCTTTATCAGTTTTATCAGTGCTTTTTGTTCAGTACAGCCACTGTTGGATAGTGTACGCAGGTAATCTGACTAAAGTCATGTAGGAGTGACTGTCGGGCACATTCTAAAGTGAGTTCAGTTGACCTTGAAGATCTGTAGAACTGTTTAACACAGTAAGGTCTAATTTGGCCCGACTGGTTCATCCAGTTCACTATAAAGATGAACCGGTTCAAAAGAACTTCACTTCATATGACCTAGATGTATGTAGGGATTAATTTTGTTTTGCCCAACTTGCTTTTTAGATTCTCGTAGTGGTGGATTATGAATCACCACAGAACATGGTTTCAGCTAAACAACAGTGTACTGGAGAAAAAAAGTCTACATCTTTAATGGATTTGATTAACCTAAATATTCATACTCACAAAGATGCCCAAACTAGGGCCCACAAGCCAAAGCTGGCCCAAGGTAACCTTTAATTTGGCCCCTCATGCCATCTGAGAATGTTTAGAGATTGATTTCAAATTTTATGTAACCTTATACTTATTTGTTTTATTGTCAAGCTACAAAAAAGCTATCTGAAATTAAATGTTTTCATGTAAATGGTGTAAATGAGATTTATTTTAAAATGTGCATACCACAGAGAGAGGACAGACTTTGGTGAGCGAATCAAGGCAAAGGCAGATTCTGCTTGACTAGTGTGTTCAGCACTGAACTCCACTGTGTTATAAATGTGATTGTTTATGTTTTTATTCCAATAATTTAAGTTATAAAAGTTATACTGCATTAGTTAATACGATTCAAAGTAATGCTTTTTATTTATTTTTTTTAATGTTATGAAATAAATTAGGAAATTACCAATGCCGTTTTAATGTAAAATAGTTTGGTATATTTATCTTTGGCCCATAGCTATCAGAGATATTTGGTTTTTGGCCCTTTATTTAAAAAAGTTTGGTCACCTATGCTCTAGAAGAACTGTTCTTTATTAGTTAATTGCCATCAATGACTAATGTTAACTGAAAACTTACATACAATGTTTACCATGCATTTGAATTGAAATGGCTCATTATTATTTAGATCCCAATGTTCTTCAGATATCTTTTGTATTTTGTAACGGAAAAATGTGTAGAGGTTTGACATGACATGAGTTGATTAGCACAGTAAATGTTGTTTTTTTTTATTTTAGGATGAGCTGACCCTTTAAAAAGACATGAAATGTGTTACATTTTGATCCTAATAAATCAAAAGTTTGCTTGTTTGTTTGTTTATTAGTTTGTTTGATAGAGGTTTTAATAACGCTGCCTGTTTCTATTTTTCAAAAGTTAAAAAAAAAATAGTTTTGACAGGGCGTTACACTAAAAATGCTCCTCCGCCCTAAGTCCTCATGGACTTTGTGTGTTCAGGAGAGGTTTACATTTTTCCACTAAACAACACTTTTCTAACGGGCTGTCTAAACTGTTACTCTGTTTAGAGAGAGTAGATGTCCAACCTAATCAGGGTCCTTCAACGCCGTTAAATTCTGTATTTTACAAAACAAACCGGAGACAAACTGTTTGCCCAGAGTGAGGATCAGATTTATATTTTGGGTCACAAAAGTTGCCTGATTTCCCCTAGACATTGGTTATTTTGTTTAGTTTTTTCGTAAGTAAAAACAGTTGTGTGTTTGTGGCCAGAGATGTTTTGTGAACTTGCTCCATGACCCTCCTTCTCTGGTTCTCCACGGAGTACGAAGTGTTGTGAAACTCAACTTTAGATACCGTGGACGTTTCTTTCATAAATAAGGAGCTATGAAATATTGCAATGTAGTAGTGAAAAAGTGCAGAATGTGTTTAGGGATGAGATATTATTTGGTATGCTGGGATTTGTAAACAAGTTCATGCAAAACCGATAACCGACCAGCTGTATTTCAGCACTTGGCAGCCACGAGGAACTCTGGGAATGGCAAAAGCATAATAATTCATAAGAAAATCAGAGGTTTTGTCTTCCAGAGCATTTTTATGGCTTAAATGCTCCCTAAACTGTAGTAAACTTGAAACGTGATCTGTTTTTATGTACGGTAACAGCGAATCCAAAGCCATTCGTTACTATATACTGTCAAGATACTTGTGTTTGAGTTCTACTTTGACAATGTCACTCTTAAACAGAAATGTAGCTCTACCTTGAGAGAAAATGATGGTGACAGTGTTTGGAAAAGGTCAGCAATGGGATGTTCAGACTTCACAAACACCATTAAGGGTGGAGGCATGTGGTGCTTGATCCCACACAGTCATTTTAGGCCATCAAGTACATTATTTGGGCACAGATTAAGCTATTTGCCGGGATCCATCTAACCCTTAGCCATGTTCGCATTCTTTACGTCATCCCATGATGAGAGCTCCACTTAAAGCGGAATTTCATCAGGGCGTTTCAAGTGCTGACGTTTGCTTCATGTCACGTCACGGCAGAAGCTGCGTTTCATCCCTGTTGTCAATGTCTGTTTAACATTCTTGCTTCTTGTCTCTGACAGATTATAAAAGATGTGCAAGATTGCTAACAAGGCTAGCGATGAGTCCCCTTTGCACACAATCATAGAAAATGCATGTAAGTACAAAGATTTGCAGATGTTTTGAACTATTTTTAAGATATCCAAGTGGAATGTGTTTTGTATTGAATACAAAAACCTGTTGAAAATACTTTTTTTTTAAAAAACTAAGAAAAAAATTAAGTGCACAGCATTAATGAGTGCACCCATTTAGAAATTTTGTATTTTTATCCATTTCACAGTGAATATATAGACAATATACACTTACCGGCCACTTTATTAGGTACACCTTACTAATAACGGGTTGGAGCCCCTTTTGCATTCAGAACTGCCTAATCCTTCGTGGCATAGATTTAACAAGGTACTTTAAATATTCCTCTGAGATTTTGGTTCATATTGACATGATAGCATCACGCAGTTTCTGCAGATTTGTCGGCTGCACATCCATGATGCAAAACTCCCATTCCACCACATCCCAAAGGTGCTCAATTGGATTGAGTTCTGGTGACTGTGGAGGCCATTTGAGTACAGTGAACTCATTGTCATGTTCAAGAAAACAGTTTGAGATGATTCACACTTTATGACATGGCACGTTATTTTGCTGGAGATGGATACACTGTGGTCATAAAGGGATGGACATGGTCAGCAACAATACTCAGCTAGGCTGTGGCATTGACCACAGCTCAAAGGTACTAATGGGCTGAAAATGTGCCAAGAAAATATCCCCCACACCATTACACCACCATCACCAGCCTGAAGGCAGGATGGATCAATGCTTTCATGTTGTTGATGCCAAATTCTGACCCTACCATTCGAATGTCGCAGCAGAAAACGAGACTCATCAGACCAGGCAATGTTTTTCCAATCTTCTATTGTCCAATTTTGGTCAGCCTGTGTGAATTGTAGCCTCAGTTTCCTGTTCTTAGCTGACAGGAGTGGCACCCAAGGTGGTCTTCTGCTGTTGTAGCCCATCTGCCTCAAGGTTGGACGTGTTGTGTGTTCAGAGATGCTCTACTGGATACCTCAGTTGTAACGAGTGGTTATTTGAGTTACTGTTGGAACCAGTCTGGCCATTCTCCTCTGACCTCTGGCATCAACAAGGCATTTGTGCCAACAGAACTGCCACTCACTGGATATTTTCTCTTTTTCAGACCATTCTCTGTAAACCCTAGAGATGGTTGTGCATGAAAATCCAGGTAGATCAGCAGTTTCTGAAATACTCAGACCAGCCCATCTTGCACCATCAACCATGCCATGTTCAAAGTCACTTAAATCACCTTTCCTCCCCATTCTGATGCTCGGTTTGAACTGCAGCAGATCGTCTTGACCATGTCTTGACCATGTCTACATGCCTAAATGCATTGAGTTGCTGCCATGTAAGTGGCTGATTGGAAATTTGAGTTAACAGGCAGTTGGACAGAGGTACCTAATAAAGTGGCCGGTGAGTGTATACACAAATATACTATTGTAAATCCTATAGAATGACAAAATATAGAATAGATCAATATAGACAGACAAGCCAGCCAGCCAGCCAGCCAGCCAGCCAGACAGACAGACAGACAGACAGACAGACAGACAGACAGACAGACAGACAGACAGACAGACAGACAGATAGATAGATAGATAGATAGATAGATAGATAGATAGATAGATAGATAGATAGATAGATAGATAGATAGATAGATAGATAGATAGATAGATAGATAGATAGATAGATAGATAGATAGATAAACTAATAATATTTGTATTAGTTATATCTTCCAATTAATATTAATAATAAGAATAATTGCGTATTGTTATTCTCAATGTTTGTTTTCCAAAGCAAGAAATTTGCAGCATTTGCACTAGCATAGTCTGCTCCCGGTTACTGTTGGGAAAGTTTTGCATGTTTCTTTAACTGAAACCTTAGATGAAATATTGAGTAAGATATAATGTCAGTTTAATCATGGCCATCTGCTACATTTGGAGGCATGCAGTTAATGCACGGTTCACGCAGGCAGAAAACAACTTCCAGACATCTTCCACTTTTGACTTTGCATTGTAACATACATTCCTCGATGAACCAACCACTTTGAAGACAAAATACATAAAGTGATGCGACACTCACTCGTGGGGCCGTGTTCAGGCAATTTAAATGCCGATTTAATTTAGTATGACTTTAAGAGATTGATTTTGAACTTCGTGTTTATGTCTATTAATAAAACGCAGTCCACAAGCTTGGATCTATCAGTTTTATACAACTGAATAAGCATGTATTGGACTGCATAATAAAATGATGAAATAACTGCATGTGTCAGAGACTCAAGCATTACTCATTTAATTCCTAGAAGCATATTTAGAATAATTCAAGACCGAACCAGCGCTCGAATCAGTCAGTCCTGACCTGTGACATCATCAATGAAATGAGACATTCAAAGAACTTGTTAGTGAAAGGTGAAAGAATCCATTACCAATGTGAACGTCAAATAATGCGGCTGGTTTTATTAGGTTATGATTACTCTTAAGCCTGTTTTTCCTCCGAATCAATTAGAAATGAATAAATTGCCTTTTATGAGGTGAATCAGTGATTTCCATTTAAGTGGAGAGAAATCTGAAGTTCATTGTTTCTGTGTTTGACAGTTTGACTCGCTGGAAACTTAATTTTGTCACTTTTATAACTGCAGAAAGTACAGCTTTAAATGAAAAGAAAGATGTGTTATTGTTAAATATTTAACACCTAATTCTCTATGCGCCACAGGTCCTGAGGATATAAAAGAAGAAGCTCTGAGGATTTTGGAGTCCATTATTTTTTTCCAAGGAAGTGCCTTCAAACCACTGCAATTAACTGTCGTTGTTTTCATTTACTGTCATTTCCATTTCCAACGAACGATTGTTCTGAATGAATACAAATTATCATTTTTTGCTTATCATAATTTATATGTTTGTGTTACGATGCTATTGAAATATAGTTTTGTTTAATAGCTTTGCTTTTGATATTATGAGTTTTAAAGAAAGTATTATTTATCGTTATTGCCAGTTATTTATTTAAATGATGTGTAAATATTCTGTCCTGATTACCAGAGAGGATATTGGAATATGTATCTCATTAAAGCCGTCGTTACTATTAAATATATTTCTGTTTTGTATTGAAATGTATTATTTTAAATGCAAATCTACATATACGTTATTTCAACTAGGGTTGGGTCGATAGACGATACCATCATCCATCGCCGATGGCTGATAGACATCACAATGCTGAGCTGGCATCGCAATCCTCTGCCCCTGTCGCAAACCCGCTTGAGAAAAATAAACACTTAGGCCTTGTTTAGACTAATACATCTTCATTTTAAAATGGCATTATAGAATGAAAATGATCCACGTCCACACTGGTGTTTCATCTAGCATTTTTGAACAGCCCTCCATTCACACTATACCACTGAAATTGCACATCCCGTGACATGGCAAAGATCAAATGATCATGGCAAAGATAAAATAAATCAGTTATTAGAAATGAGTTATTAAAACTATTAAAACTATTATGTTTAGAAATGTGTTGAAAAAATCCTCTCCCGTTAAACAGAAATTGGGGAAAAAATAAACAAGGGGGGCTTATAATTCAGGGGGTTAATAATTCTGAATTCAACTGTATATTACATGGGAGACTTGCTTTGTTTACCAATGTATAAGTGGATCTAATTGGACTTGCATTGTAAACATCAAATAACAGTTAAAAAGATATTCTTTTTTATTTCATGTATTAAGTTTTTAATTACGATACTGCCGAAATCATTCCACATAAATCCGCAGATTATCTATAAGATTCTGCGTAGAAATAGAAAACAAATTCTGCAGATTCTGTGTGGCCCTAGTTATGGGTAAAACAAAGACCATGCGTGTTAGGTAGTTGAAACGGTAAGGTACAAATAATTAATTCGTTATGAATTAATTAATTATTCATAAATAGTTCATTCGCCGCCACCTACGACGACAATGCCATCGTTCATCGCGATGTTTCACATTAGACATCATACGATGCCAAATTGGTCGACATCGCCCAACCCTAATTTCAACCATCCATAGTCTTTACGAAATGATCAACATTTCATACCATGCTGTCATTTCCATGATATCCACCATTGGCACTTAAAGAACTTCAAACGATAAATTATTTCAATGACAAAAACACATTGTTTGTTTGATAACAATGGTAATATTGCACTGATGCTTTGAAAGAATAAAATCATTCAAGCACAATTATTGCTTTTCTTTTTTATTCAGATGCTCATTATGAAAAGGTTTGATGGGATGATAGATTTCTCTGAAACATTCCTGGTTGTGTTTAACAAATTATGTGAGCTTGAAATTATCATACTTTGGGTCTCTTTGTTTAATGATCGATTAGAATATGGATTGTCAGCTCTTATGAAATGTTCTCCATTCCGGTGATTTGAGCAGATTTCTTAATCGCTGACAATCCTTAACTTCTGTGTCAGGGGAGACATAAAATCATAAATCTCTCAGAACATTAAGTGTCATTCATAAATCCCACCGGTGGCCACCAGGCAAGTCTCTGTCAACCATGAACGTCTTGTTTAACTCAGATGCTTACATGCTTGTGTATGTAACACATCTTTATAACGCTTTTTAATTACACTCCTCTATTTTTGAGTGAAAAAAGGATTTGCAGTTGTTTTGATGGCTTGGAGTTATAGCTTTATAATTGTTTAGCAGGATTTAATTAAAGTAACGTCTCTGTTTGTTTTCGACATCCATACAGATACAACATTGCTACAGTGTGTCTTTAGCACTGGAGTAAGATGACATCCGAGTCTTCACAAAAAGCACATAAACAAGAGTGGACTCATAAATTAAGCAAATAAACAGATCTGTTCTTGTAGTAGCTCTAGATACTTTGGAGATCAACTAAGACTGTGGCTTTATCTCCATCTCCATCATAATCAAATATTTACCTCATCTTATGTGGGTGGTTATTAACACAAACACGAAATACAGCCCTAATTGTTGTTTAGAAAGTGTCATAAACATTTTAAAAGTGGACACTTGAAAGCTGCGCCAGAACTCACAGTGCTAGCTCAAGTTCTCACGACACCATGTCTCTCAAAACATATCAAAATAATTAGCATCTTAAATGTCTGACAGGATCTTGTGTTAACGGACACATTTTTCTTTTGCTTGTTTAAAAATGAAATATTTGTCATTCTTATGGTTATCGCTGATCTCTGAGCTCCATTTATAATGCTAATTTGTATGACAAACAAAATGTTTTTTTTTGCTGTAATGCCATATTAAAACCATTTTTTGTTTGTTGTTCTGTTTAAGTGAATGGATCTTAACAGAACTGTTCACTTAGAGTCATAATGTCCAAGCAATTTGATGTCCAAAAGAACCTTGTTCCACTTTTTGGAACATGGATGATAAAGGTTTATCACAGAACAATCAACATCAATATTTTTTTTAAGTGTGTACACTGACATTTACGGTTTTCAAGAGATTCCACTGTGATTTTCCCCAAATAATCTTTTTGTGAACATTTCTTCAATGAATTCAGTTTGAAGACCAAACTTCTCCACTTCTAAATAGTTTTTTTGTGATATTATTTATATATATTTAAGGTTTGTCATGAAACAATCAATGGCAATAAAATTCTTTAGATTTTTCACACTAAAGTTGTCACAATCTGGTGTTTCTATGTGTAGTTTTCCATATGTTTGTTGTGTCAGGTGATTCCCAAATTGTGCTCCATTTGCTCTTTACTTGCTTGTCGTGTGATTCCCTCGTTCTGTTTTCCCCCGGTTTGTTAATATTTATTAGTTCTTTCTGTGTTTCACCCCTGTTTTTTATTAGTTTTATCATTTATTCATTCATTCATTTTCTTTTCGGCTTGATCCCTTTATTAATCCGGGGTCGCCACAGTGGAATGAACCACCAACTTATCCAGCAAATGTTTTATGCAGTGGATGCCCCTCCAGCTGCAACCTATCACTGGGAAACTTCCATACACTCTCACATCCACACACATACACTACGGCCAATTTGGTTTATTCAATTCACCTATAGCGCATGTCTTTGGACTTGTGGGGGAAACTCACTCGAACACAGGGAGAACATGCAAACTCCACATAAAAATGCCAAGTGAACCAGGCGAGGCTCGAACCAGCAACCTTCTTGTGTATATATACCCCCTAGTTGTATTTTTTTACTTTGTCTGGTATTATATTGTCACAATTCCTTGTCCTGCCTGTGGGTCATGTTCCAGTTCCTGTTAGAAGTGTGATTCAAAGATATACGTGTTTTGTTAATCCTCGTTAATCACGAGTATTACTGGAAAGGTGCAACCGCGACAAAATAATTTTTTTAGATAAATGTTTACTGAACAGTTCTTTGAGGAACTAAAATGGTTCTTCAACTGTATCTATGAAACACTCTTCAGGAACCTTTAAGAGCACGGTACAAATGCTGGATTCCACACAATTTCCTTATGTTGTCCTGACACAAATGGATTAACTTAATTTAATTGTTTTCGCAAATTTAAGCGGATTAAAAGTCAAACATTTAAGTTGTCCCATAAAAACCTAAAAAATTGAGTGGATTCTACGGTGGCCGAGAGAGCTTAACGTGCTGCAATTTAAGAAACACATGTATCAAATAACATCAGCAAATTTTAAAAGATCTTCATTCGTTTGACAGTGCACATGCTGCAAATCCTCACAATGCATACACAAAAAAATGCTGCATTTTCACACAATGCAAACAAATTAATAAAATGCTCTGCATTTTCTAACAACACTTGCAATGGAAAGGAACATAATGGAAATGTTTCAAGGGGACCCAAAAACGTTACAGATGCCACAGTACCGTGACTATTGCTCAGTGAAGCTGTAGGTGATCTTTGAAAGGTGAGTTTTTTGTTTGTTTATTTATGTTAATATCCCAATTCCCTTGTCTTTTGTATTTATTAGCTTAAATAACCATATTATTCTAAATAGCAAGGTCTGTCACGTTTCTTTTCCAAGTGTTGTGAGAAAATGCAGCACATTTTCATAAATTACGTTGTGAGAAAATTTAGCGTGTTTTTCTTAAAATGTGTTTGTGTTGTGAGGATTTGCAGCATGTGTGCTTTCAAACTGATGAAGATCTTTTCCCAATTTCTCGCCGATTTTTGTAATCGAATGTGTTTTCTTCAATTTTAAATTAGTAGTTTGAATGAGCAGCAAAAATAATTTTTGAGTGAGTGTATAGATGCAACCACCAATCAATCCCAAAAAGTATTTTTTAAGTGTGTATTCATCTATGACATAGGATTTTTTTGTTGTAGCTGATGCCGAGTTCAGACTGCAGACTGCATTCTGTTGCTGCTGTGTTTACACCGCAAGATGAATCGGCGGCAGGGGTTTCACACTGCATGACTTTACAATAGGAAGAATCAAACTATGTATCACAACCAAACGCACACGAGAAATTACATGGAAACAACGCAAGGTCACGTAGTATATTTTTTGTTAATAACTACATAATGAGAAAAAAAAGCCTTTAGTGGGGTAGAAAATGTACATATTTTACTTATTAACACCTGAATTTGAAGGGAATTTGCAATTTTTCTTTAACTTTTTTCTTTTTTTCGACCTCGTTGTGGTATTGCTCAGATGACACGTCAAACAGACACAGGTGCTCCTGCCAAATTTCCACTAGTTTTTCCTTAATTTCTTAGGTCCAAATAGACTGAAAAATAAGCCCTTTTAACTAGGGATGTCTAGATCCGATCACGTGATCAGAAATCGGGCCCGATCATGCGGTTACACCCTTGATCAGAATTGAACGTCATCTCCTGATTACCACTCAATATATATATATATATATATATATATATAATATATTATATATATATTATATTATATATATATATATATATATATATATATATATATATATATATATATATATATATATATATATATATATATATATATTTAAATATTATTTTTTAACACATCTATAGTTATGCAGTGGCACAGAGTTAGACCTCTTTCCTGACTTGACACAGAAACTGCCATGCACGCAGCATGACATTACTTTGCTGCAAAGACACTATTGGTTAAACTCCGTCAAAGTAGAACACCGAAACTTGAAGCTTGAAGTGGAATGCAAAAGTATGTCTGCGGTCTGGTCGTATTATAAACATTGCCATAGCAAACTGTGAGATAGGTAAGCTTGGGATTGCCTGCCGGGTATTTTAAGTTGATGTGATTTGTTTTTATATTATATATTTATATTATATATACTAGATTAAGTACATATATGTTCTATAATATATAAGTTCTATAATAAATATATATATATATATATATATATATATATATATATATATATATATAGTGGGAACCTAATCGGGACTTCCCTACTTTTAACTTCTCAACCTCCCACTGGCCTGCAGATACCCATACTAGTGGATGCTGCTCTCTCATTGGCTATAAGTAATCACCGATGTTATTTTCAATCAGAACACATTTCAAACAGCATGATTTTAAATCGCCGGCAAGTCCAGAAATTTTGCACGCCAAACATCTCACAGGTGTCGGTGACCTATCGGCGATTCTCTCAGATCGCGTCTTTAATAGTTCACACTGTGTGATTGTTACTCGTGTGAATGAGCACCAATTTGCCTGAGTTCAGGCATTTGTCGGGGATTTCTCAAAACCTGTCTGTAAGTCAAAATCAGGGCTAAAATCAGGCAGTCTAAACTCGGCATTAGTGTGAATACAATGTCTTTATACACTATTGTTTTCAATTGCATTCAAAATATCTATTTATAAAAATGGCAAAACAATTAATTTGTCAAGACATAAACTCTTTTAAGGGTTTTTAAAGCAAGGAATCTAATTTTACATTGCTGACGTCACAGTCTTGTCATTAAGGTTCGCTCCAGCGCTCTACAGTGAAAATCTTGGAAACTAATACCAAGAAACCATTTTCCTTCCCCATTCATCATTGTTATCTTGTGTGACATGCCTTGAATGGTCTTTTAGATCCTTCTTTGAAATAGATGTTGGCTTTACTGGTCTACAGGGAACATAAATCCTCAGACATTTAACTTGAAATGTCTGGCAACAAACAGTTCAGCCACTACGTACATTTTTTTAATGCTCCCCATTTACTGCTACAGTAGCATCCTAATTAAGACTCTGTCTGAAAGCATCAATACATCAATTGAGACTGAGATGATTAGGAAGTCAAAATGGCAAGTGTCATGGGATTTCGCAAACAGTCTAATCTGATTCCAGCGCTATAAATAAGGTGGGGTCTACCAAGTCTCTGCAGAGCCTTCTTCTCGTCAGGTGGGCATACACAATCTATCTTGATCACAATGGGATATCACTTATCACAGAGACAAACAGCAGAGATTAAGGGACGAGACACAAGATGCACAGGGGAGGATATGTGGGAGGGCGCTAACACAATTACACCCAAACACACAATCCTCCAGTTACCGGCAAGCTGCCCAGAGATAAGTCTCACAAAGGCAGGTCGTTCCCTTATTCAGAGTTCTTCATCATTGAACCATCTAGCCCTGGCTCCATTCATGAAGTGATGAATTGGAGAGGTCCAATAGTTTCCCTGCTCATGATTCTCATGACCACATCCTCTGTGACTCACAAGAGACTGATGTGGACAAAAAAAAAGTTAAAGTAACACTGCTCAGAGTCTATTTGAGTCCAAAGTGTTAAAATGTGTTTTCTCCAGGTGCTCCATTGTTTTATGTAATTTCGGATGTTTCATTAATTTTTTTTATTTCAATCAATTTGTTCAACAGTTCCACTTTCAATCAGTAACATTTCATTCATGCCCCTGCAACAAACTCTGAGGTACTGGATGAGAATATGAAATAGGGAGTTATTTTAATGGAATATGATACCGCAGGCCAAATTGAAAGAAAACTTCCGCATTTCTAAGACAGCCATTTTGAAAATATGTATTCAGTGATAGAGGGTTTGATGAGTCTCCCAGGTGTTCACTGTGTGTGCACTTGGAAATGTGGGTGTCTTTCGTTTTGGATTGACTCACTAGATGCAAAGAATAGAGTGTCAAATAATGCGACAAAAACAGGAAAACTCCACATGAATTAATGCGATTTGTGTTTACTACGATTCTGATTTTAGTTGGATTAAGGTAATCAAAAATCTTTGTTTACATGTTAGAATCGTAATCAGAGTATTGTCCTAATTGTATTAAAATCGAAGTATTGGTGTCCATTTAAAAGTACTGACTGAATTAAAATCGATTCAATTGATCTTTTTTTCTATAGCGCATTTACAATGTAGAACAATGTCAAAGCAGCTTAACATAGAAGTTCTAGTGAATTGAATCTGTGTCAGTCCAGTTTTCAGAGTTGAAGTTCAGTTTAGTTCAGTTCAGTGTGGTTTAATTTTCACTGCTGAAAGTCCAAACACCGAAAAGCAAATGCATCGATGCGCAAATATACAAGTCCCAAACCAAGCAAGCCAGTGGCGACAGTAACGAGGAACAAACTTTTAGAAGAGAATGGTAAAAATACTACTGACTTAAATCAGTCTTATGGTCAGCTCACACTCACTGTGAACTTTAATAATCCTAAACAATTGAAGAATATCACCAACTTGGCTCCCATCTCTCACTCTAAGATCTCAGCTGTCATAATGTCAGACTGAACGACAATAAAGATGCTCCAAACAGGAAATAAAACTCATCAGGGGTTTGACGTCACCCATCCGTGACACTTTCACTTGTCCCATGTTCTGAAATGATACCTCGCAGGAAACATAAGCAAACTATAGCGCCAATTTTGCACACAGTGTGACTCAATGATAAAACCAGGAAGAAAAAAACTGTTTTGATATATTTGGTTTGAAGTTGTAGAGTGTATAACCGATTAACCGTTAACCGAAAGAGTGAGTTTTTTTTATAATAATTTTTTCTGGGTTTTCACCTTTATTGTATAGAAAAGTAGACAGTATTGTCAGGAAAGCATGAGGATCAGAGAGAGGGGAAGGATCAGCATAGGACCACAAGGCGGGAATCAAACTGGGTCGCCGGAGTGCATGTGTCGATGCACTAACCACTACACCACTAGTGCCGATGAAAAAGAGTTTTTAACCGATTAATGGTTTCAGTTAAATGATTAAAAAATATTATTATATATTTAAACTTCACGCCTCGCACTTTTGTCGCTGCGCACTGTGTGCTCGCAGTTGAAAAAAGTAATCTCTGAGCAGAAAAGACGTGTTACGTCAGTCGATCGAATTCAATCAAATTAAAGCAGAGGTGGGGTTTCCGTTGACAGCGATTGATTTGAGGTAGCCTGCTATTTATTCGATGGAAGAAAAAAACATGTGATTGAACAAACAGCATATGCCGGCTCTTAAAAAGGATTCAGTCAGTATTTTTGTTTTGAAATCTAAATTTGTCATTTAGGTGAAAAATAGCTAGGGCAGGAGCCTCTTAGTTTATCCTTTTTATTCTGTTTATTCTGTTTTTCTAAGTTGTTGGAAACACTGCAGGTGCTTGAAGATGTGCTGTTGTCCTGATGTTCTGTATGCTGTTGTTCACATGTTAAAATAAATCAGTATTTTAAAATGCAATATTTAATGTGTCAGACACATATATATATATACATATATATATATATATATATATATATATATATATATATATATATATATATATATATATATATATATATATATATATATTTCTGGAGAGACCAAAATACCTCCAAGAAGGTACATTTTTTTGCAGTTTTTGTTCTCGTGAATCCACCAGAGGTTGCTGTCAACCGACTTACCCTCCCCTTTCTTAAACCAAACTAATAGTGTTTTCAAAAGCACCAACTGACCCATCCAACCCCTTTCCTAAACCCAACTGCAGTGTTTTAAAAAGCAATCCAAAAAAAGAAACGTTTTCAGTTTTTACCACATTCTCACCCAGTTATTTACTTTTATTTTTTTCTTTAGCTTTTGTTTTTGTCCTACCCGCTTTCTAGAACCGTTCTTCACCGGACTTGTTGTTGCAGTCAACACCGCTCTGCGTCTCAATTCCACGGACATACATGTCGAGCTACCAAACAAACTGGTAACAGCGGAAAAGCCATCTATACGGAGGTAAGCGGTCAACTGGTAAGGGACAAAAGGAACGGCGTCATACTGCCCCATAGCTTTCATTTTAACAATGAAATGCAGCCATACTTAGTTCTGCGCGATCTTAAGAAATGTATATGGGGTACGCTTTCAGAATAAGTGGTTATTGTTGCAACATGGTAAAAAAACAATAACATTAGGCCCATGTGAAGATCTACTGTTGGTTAAAATGCTACATTTTGTATAGGCTTGCAATGGTGGACTTGAATATACTATGAATTTGTCTTGGTCGGTAAGTGATGACGTCACAATACAATTATTTGTAATTTTGAAGTTGAATTATTTTGTTTGAGACGTATGCTTGCAATCTGTCAACATTATTAGACTATTTTTTCACCGTCCTCTGTAAACAAAAAGTGCGTCAGCTCACGTGTGACTTCGCTGCCGCAAAAACATCATTACATAAAGAAAGAAATGACATTTTTGAGTGAGGAGTACCTTATAAATACAGTATGCTGACTCTTTCAACACCATTTGGAGGTATTGCTGAGGAATGTATATAAAACAGTGTAAAGCATAGTCCTCAAACTCGATTCCTGAAAAGCCGCAGCTCTGCACAGTTTTGCTCCAACCCTAATCAAACACAGCTGATGCAACTAATCAAGGTGTTCAAGATTACTATCGACTATTAAGCAGGTGTGAGTTGGAGGTGGTTGGAGCTAAACTATGCAGAGCTGCGGCTCCAGGACTTGAATTTGACACCACTGGTCTAAAGACTTTTGAGAATGCCTTAATGTTTCTCTCCTGAACTTGAAAATACAATGGGCTGAATCATAGAGATGCTGGATTAAGGTCATGTTGGGGGTTGATTTCGATTAATCGTACAGCCCTAATATGAGGTGTTAAATTGTAAATTCACCTGCCAATTTAGCAGAATGGCTGGCAGCATCAGTAACGTGTCTTACAAAAGAAATTTGTCAACGTTGTTTACATTTTCAGCAGTAGTTTGCTAAATATGATTTACTGTATGACTGTGTGATTGCCAGCTAATGTTAACCATCTAATCCGATAGACTGATCACCATATGAGCACAGACAAGACATAAAACACAAACCTAAATAATAACTAAACTGTCTAACATAATTTACACCAATATAAACCAGTCTGGCACAAAAAAATGGAACAAGATGAGGAAAGGATGCTTGTACTGAAATGAAACATGACGTACCCCATAAATTTGCCTTTGAGGCAACACTCTGCAAAGTAAACATTTTAATCCCATTAGACAATCCTGAGGGGCCCTGTCCTGTTATTTATAGCTATCCCGTATTCTTTTAAAACCCACACATCTTCTTCTGAAAGACCCTTGATCTGTTTTGTGTGCTCTGACGATTTACGGTTCATACATCACTGAGGAAAAGGGAGAAGGGCTAGCTTTGTGTTTGCCAGTTTATGACTAACACCAATTGAAGAACAAAACATGAATATGAATGAGCTGACACTCCGATCAGTACTACCGAGACAAATACTCTGACATGTGAGGCAGAAGACCGTGCAGACAGTTTGTCTCTTAATTAATTCAGAACCTCCTCATTACGAGTTGTCATTCACTGGATTTAGCATTTACATTTTTGTGGTGTTAAACAGGGGCCTCGAGTTTTACTGGCCCTAACCATGTGACTATAGAAAAAATGGCTTTTCTCTTCAGGATATGTTTTGGTTTGAAAGGTTGCCAGATCTTCTTTTCCACCTTCCTGACACGTCACACTGGAATCATTCAACACCTCCACTCATTTAGCATCTGTTTGCTTGTGATACTCGAGTATGAATGAAATGAGACTGGTGATGTCAGTATTCTGTTTCCATGAAGACATTATAACGAAGGATAATTTCTAACAATTAATCAATAATAAATACTTGTCATCTAAAATGCAAATATGCTTTCCAACATTTAAAACCGAAGCCATAATATTGAGTCGACCGTTGACAGGAAGCAACGTCAGAGCAGCACAGCGGCTAACTAGATTCCTTACCACATCTAAACGATGTCAATTGAGTAATATATCCCCATGGTGGGTTTTACGACTTTCTGTACTTATGACATCACCATGTGTGGGTGGAAATTGTTCCATTATCAGGTCCCTAAAAATAAAACACCAGATGGCCCTTATAAAATGATTGGGAGCCTCAGATAGGAGACTCACGTTTGATAACATCAAGAACTTTGTCTACAATGTCAGTCTGTGCAGATTCAGAACTCTGCCATGTTGCATTTGAGAGCAAAACTATGATGCTTTTGACTGTTATTCATTCAAATTAACATAATGTGGCATTTTCAAACAAATAACTGCCAAAACAATGCATGATCGCAGTATTAATAGGGAATTGATAGGAAATAAAATAGGTTGCTGCAGTTTATTTTTTTACTTAATTCAGCATTACATGCTTTGTTAGCAATTTCAAGGAAAATTGTTTCTGCGTTTGTTTTTCGGCTTTATGTTCCATGCAAAAATGTATTTTGTTTTAAATTGGATTCATAGCACAATAGAGGCACCCTGAGGACAGATTGAGTACTGTGATACACAGACATACTGTGTTTGTGGCATTGTCTGTCAGTATCTGTGGTATGGAACAAAATTAATGACAAAAGTATATAAAATAAGAGCTTGTTGAATAGCACTAACTAGGGCTGGGCGATATGGCAACAAAAAATATCATGATAACATGTTTCATATCATTCGATATCGATAATTATCGAATATTTTTTGACAACAAATTTAGCAATATTAGTATTTTTTGTTATTCAACCACTTTATTTTAATTTACCAACATTACAAAGGCAAATAGTTTTAATAGTCAAAAACAAAAATATGATCTCTTTATAAAAAAAAAATAAACATAAGTGTTAAAGAGAATCTTAAACTTGATAAATAAAATGTTACAAAGTGTGTGCAATGGTAAAGGTAGATCAACATCTATAAGGTGGAAATAATAATAATACAGTAAACCTCAAACTCTGTAAACAAAAGAAATTATGATAATCAAATCTGAGTTTTCAAGTAAAGGAACCAGCCATCGTTATTCAAATACATACTGCAACATTACAAATTGAATGAATTTATTTCCCCCAATGCTAAAAACTCTTTCAGATGAGGAGCTAGTGGCTGGGATGTACAAGAAAAGAAACCAAAAAGCCACTCTAGCGACATCCTTACATCCTTTTTTATTTACAATCACCTCACTGCTACTATATGCCACTCATTTTAGCGTGTGTTATTCTGACCTGAAGTGACAAGTGCGTGGTTTCCTTTACCATTTTCCATGGCATCTCTCGTAATGAGGCAACCATCAAGCCTTTTCTCAGAGGATGACAAATGGAGAAATCACTACTGCAGCTCTGATGCAAGTTTATGGAGAAAAGTAAAAAGCACTGCAGTGTTTGGGTGCACTGTGTTTGTCTGAGGTAATTAGTCTGCCATTACTGAAATGTGTATATTCCATACAGGGTGTGAAGCAGATTGGTTAGTTCTACTTACATACATCGCGGAAAAGTTCAGATGTTTTTCAGCTAGGCGTGCCTGGAAAATGTGTGTGCGCGCTCAACAGACACATTTTAATAAAACTATTTACCTTATTCTTTGCGTACGAGTGAGTGCAGCCATTTGAATCTTTTTGGCTCGAGACTTCCGGTCTCATTCACTTCCATTCATTTTAAGACGTTAAAAACCGCTCATTCAGCTGCTTGATGTTGCAAACTGATATTTTCTTATTATATTATTCTGCTTTGTCTGTTAAGTCATGAAAACACTTTTGTTAGAGCAAGTAGTTTGACCGTTTTGTGCTGTTTATTCTAAAACAATCGCAAAAATGAGTACACTTCTGCATTGAAGAATAGGGTCAATAGCCTTCATACCGAACTTTTTTTAATCATTATTGACAATGGTGTTTGGTCAATAAACATCAATACCGATTTTATCGCCCAGCCCAAGCACTAACTGAAAAAACAATGCACTGAATTAACAAGTGCTTGCATTATTATGACTTGATTTTTTCAGGTTGTGAAATTTAACAGCTGTTTATTTAAGATGTGAATATTTCAACTAAAATTATTTCACACACATTTTCATGCTTAAATTTAATACTTCAGGTTCACCTTCCACAATTTATTTTCCAAAATTCACTTCTGTTTAAAAATATGATTTATAATATTCAAAAAGCATTTTTCAGTTCAAACATTTGCTTCTATAAATTCAGTGATTCAAATTCAGCATTACATCTGGGAACTGCATGAAAAGCAATAGAGTGCAGATTAAAGATCTCCAGTTGCTGTTTCATCAGCAGGACGAGATGAACCAATTTAAGCTTCTAATTCAGTAAATTTGAGGGGAAAATGCTAATAAAGGCACAATATAGCAGGCCCTCTGGGGATCTGAATGCTATGTGGGTAAACCTCACTCCTCAGATCTCAAGAGGTGATCCAGCAATATATGTTATTCTACTGTCTTTAGCCTCCTTGTTAGACCACATTTCTCATGCCTTATCATCGGTTTGTGCCCTGCTCAGAGCACACGGATGGGCATCAGACCTGGGCATTATGCACTTGCACATAAACTGCCTTTTGATAAATACTTTTGTCATTATTTTTCTCCATAGTGAGGGACACATTTTATTTCATTTATAACTGGAATATAACATTCATAATTATATTAAATACATATTTTTCGATAAAATATTAGCTGCAAGTTTGAAAGCAAATGTAAGTTACACATCAATAAGTTGGCGTGGAGTGATGCAATTTAGAGGTTGAGGGAGGAAAAGACAGATCAAAGTGAATGTTTAGTGATGATCAAAGTCAGATGTTTTAATAGGAAGATATACTTTTTTTGCCAGAAAACACTTCCTTTCAAATATATGTCCATTTATAAAATCTAGGATGTTTGTCCTGTAACTTGATTATTGGAAAAACAACACAATACATGAATGTTTTCATTGGTGTTATCAGATCAAGAGATAAACTGCTCAAATTCCGGGAATAGCCTAAGTAACGTGGAATTCACAACAACAAAACTCACAATAGAAGCACTTAGTAAACTTACATTCTCTAACTTCAATCCCGTAACCAAGATTTTGAACTTAATCTTACTAAGTTACAAAATCCCAATTGACCCCAGTAGTTTGGGTCAGTGTGGCCTCAAACAGAACAAGTCTTGTTCACACCGGATCATGTTAGGTTTTTTTAAAGTACTGCTAAATTCTGTTTGAATAGTAAAGTCAATACTTCAGCTGAAGCCAATGACAACGCCGTGGTCAAATAAAATTTAAATGTAGCCTAATGTATTGAAGAATTCTAACCTTAAAGGCTTAGAGATTATTCCAAAAAATAGAAACTTACCCTCATGTCATTCCAAACACCCGAGTCATCATCATAATATATCCCGCATGCTTTTCCCGCGCCGATTTCTGCTTGAAACAAAGCACGACAGCCAAAGTCTAGATGGAATACAGCTATCAATGTTTAATTTTTTACATTTAGGTAGAGGTAGACGTTAATAAAATAAAATGTAATGGGTAATTTAATAAATAATATAAACAATTCTCGTTAACTTCCAACCGCAGCTGTGTCCCTTCTAGCAGCGCTCTCGCGAGCGCGCATTTTGAACTGCTGAAGAGTTATTGAATAAAGTTTTGTTTTATTTTGCACAAACTCGAGCATTCTCGTAACTCTATGGCGATTAACCACTGATAACACGTGTTTTGATGATGTTCTGTGTGCCTTTCTGGATCTTGAAAGTTTTAGGTTGTTTATGGAGGGTCAGAGCTCTTGGATAGTCACCAAAAATTTGGACCATTTCAGTGTGGTCATGACATTGGCCCATGAACAATTCCTGCTTATCAAACTATTCCATAACTAACAAGAGGTGATTCAATCATGACTTAATGTTAAAACAGCTGTCACGACATTTATCTATATGTGGCTCTTTTTGGATTCTCTGAAGCTATAGAAATGGAAAACAGAAAATACATTGGGACTATTGTTTTTGTTTACACCCCTAAAATGGTCTATAACTTGTGCTCTGAAGACGAATGACATCAGGGTGAAAGACAGAATATTCATTTTTATGTATTCTATATTGACTAAGCATTCATGAGTCTCACTCTGCCTTGCACAGGATTACACACAAGTTCTTCTCCTAGGTCAATTTATCTGGTATGTTCTTACCGAGTTATCAACTTAATTTGTCATTCTGACAAGTGGAGTTCCGCTCCAGAGTTACTCTGTGCCATGAACTCAGGAACAAAAGCTTCATTATTAAGGCCTTCAAAATATGGGATCAGTCCATGTGAGTCATCAACTGCTTCAATCTGTTTCTGCAGGTTTGCGATTAAACCTTCTGTGTTGCATCACTAAACACCCATGTAGACTTGGATTTTGACTTAAAAGATGATTAATGATCAAGTAAACATCTTGTAACAAGTTTTGTTTTGATCACATGCTTTGAATGATGCTTTGTCATGTTCTTGCACACGATGTACAAATTAATGTTGTTCAATTTAGTTTCTGATAATTTTATAGAATAATAATATTCTAATCTGCTTTTGTTGTGAGCAATACTGTCAATATAATTAAAAAGGATTCTCCAAAACACACTAGGAAAGAAATACTACACCACTTAGATGTTCCACGTTAATAATGATCAAACGTGCAGAAAGGAAACTGTAATCTAATACTATAAACATATAACAAACAAAGCGTGCTCTTAAGAAACATTTCCTAAACACACTGATCAACTTCAGAGAAGATTTAATATCTCAAATGCATTTCCTATGATTTTTTAGTTATGTAAAGAGACATAATTAAGAACTCCAGGCTCCCTTTGGGACTGACCACAACAAATGCATGCTTCATAAAAAAATGATCCAACATCAGAAATGCAATTATCAGTTATATTCCCTCGTAGATCATTAAAAAAAAAAACATGTCAGCATTTTTAACTATTCAGTAGAAGTCAGTGGAAACCAAAATTGTTTGGTTACCAACATTCAAAATATCTTTATGTGTATGTTTCTTAGTAGGATTGGGAAAACATAAAAGTTAGTGAATGATATCAGATTATGTTTCCCCTTTAAATAAACCTTTATTAAGTGGACAGTAAGCAATGGACATTATCGACTCATCACAAGTCATATTATGATGCACCTATGGTGAAAATCTTTTGTGAGCTGTTTGGACAGAACTGTGTATGTATAGTGTGTCCTCAGTCATATTGGGGTGATATAAAGACAATAAGTCTCTTTTTTTTTAATTTCCTGATGTTAAAATAGGATCCAAATCCCTCTCATTTTGAGTCCCACCGCAACATGATGTAGGAGTGTGGTTTCCCCGCCTAATTGATTGACAGCCATGTTTTAACATGTCTCGATAGTAATGCGTATAATCATATCAACAAGACAGGATGTGCACAAAGCAACTGGGATTAAAAGACCTGTTCAGCTCTCTGTGATCATCAATCATCATCAAATGTGATCAAGAATGAGTTTTACAAGTTGAAAACATTTTCAAAACAGGGCATGTGTGTAATGAATTACAGCGATTTTACCATGTTTACTTTATCACCACAGATGTGCGTCAGTATAATTATAAAAGAAGACGCTTCAATTCTGGTTTGCGGACGTTAAATCAGGTTTATTTTGTACATTAACATAACGGATATCCATACAGCAGTGAATATTATCGTGTATCCTGTCATTTGCCGTGCAAAAATAGTGCAAAGTTAAACGCGCGTGCTGTGTGTGTCTTTGTGTGAACTTTTGTAACGACATTCTGTGTCTCATCATTGCAGAAAGGCTTGAATTAACTCTACAACACTTACATCGAGTAATCATTGGAAAGTTCTTACTGTAGCATTTCTCACAAACGTTACGCGAGATCTGCTTCCTTCATGTCTGTCACTGTGTTGTTAATCTGACGCAGCCGGAGATGGAAACACACTCTGACAGGCACGTAGGAACGATGGGTGATAAGAACTAGCATTAAAGGCACAGGCAACAAAAACAGCAACATTGTGTTCAGAGCAGAAAATTCCAATATTTTGTAAGGTATAATAAATAATCTGATGGGTGTTTTGAGCTGAAACTTTACAGACACATTCTGGAGACACAAAAGACTGATCTTAAATTTTGAAAAAGGGGTGCAATAGGTGCCCTTTAAATCATGATTTGAACCAAGTAAAAAACGTCATTTAAAGCATGACAGTTCCTAATATTTTAGCGTCAAAGTGACTTCGTGATGAAAAAAAAAAAGTAAACAATTATATAAAACATGCAGGAAAAAACAATGAAGGAGAGATCTTGATTAAAATTACAGGAGGGGAGCAAACAAGACATTTTTGTGTAATATTGACTGACAATATTAGCCATTTGTTGATTGATAATTTTAGAAAATGCATCATCCTTCTGTATTCACATAAAAAAATGAACAAATAAAGAACACTATCAAGAATAGCAGCAAAAAGGCTTATCACACAAGACAAAATAAATACTAAACGTATGCTTTTTCAATTTAAAATCTAATGAAAATATGTTTTACACCAGATAAAATCATACAAGGATCGCATGGGGCTAATACTAAAAAACATGCATTATCAAAGAATGGGATCTGTATCATTCCAGCAGACCGCTGCATTTCGCCATCTGTAAAGCACATTTGAACCATTAATAACACCACATGTTTGCATTTCTAAATTACACACACACATTCTAATAAACGTTACTGATATGCAACTCTGAGCACTGATAAAATAAAACGTACTTCGTTCTGATGCAGAGCTCCAGCGGAGGGATGAGGTCATCATCTGTGTTGTCATTGTACGCAGCAGCCTTAGCAGCAGAATGTGGATCTGTTCAGACACACACAATACTCTTTAAATACAGACTTATTATGAACCCTAATTATGGAGCAGGTGTGCAAAGGTTGAGTTTATTTTGTTTTCGGAAACACTACAATCGGGTGTTTTGTTTTGTATGTGCACTTATGTCCAGAAAAACATTGAAGCAAAGGAAAACACTCACAGACTGTTAATCTAATTGGTTCCTGCTGGTTGGCCAATCCATCATAATAGTACAAGTCAAACTCGTCCTCCGTGCAGTGATCGGATGCCAGATCTTCAGAGAGACTAAAGAGAACACTGAAATGGCTCTCGCTGCACACCACCCAAATTGGAAACGTGGGGTTTTTCAGGTGAGATCCAACCTTTAGAAAAAGAAAAGAAAAAGGTTGAGAAATATAGAAATATTTTGGGTTTTTTTGGTATCAAGTATAAATATTTCATTTATTACCTTGCATATATTATAGTGCTCAAATAAAGAGAGCAGCCCAATGTTAGATCGTGCTTTAATTCCCTTCAGAAGGGTAAAATTTCCATTTCCGGAATCAAGCTTCATTTCATCATCAAAGACATTTGAAACGGCGCGTCCACAAAGTAATAGATTTACCAATTCCTTAAGAAAAATGAAAAGGAAATTATAAGATTTATTGACTTAATCATATCAGAAAACTGTACACACAGGAGATATGCAAAAAAGCAACCAGAATAATACAGCGTGTTAAATAACGTACAGTGTGTTAAATAACGGGTCTTAAAAGAATCACCCAAAAATTATAATTTGGCCATCATTTACTCATTCTCCAATTGTTCCAAACCTGTTTGTGTTTCTTTATCCTGTTAAACACAAAGGAAAATATAAAGAAGAATGTTGGTGAGGAAAAAAACATCCATTGACATCCATAGTATATTTTGTTCCTACCATGGATGTCAATGGATGTCAATTCTTCAGAATATCTTGTTTGTGTTCATTCATAAAAGTTATATATAACCAACTTAGAGTTGTGATAAATATAAAACAAGGTTTGTGCACAAGCGCAAGGTTACGCTTTTGTGTATTGGATCTTTAAGTCAGGTCTAAAACGTGTCAGTACAGCAAACCTGTGTGCAGTAGCCATGAGCTCCAATAAGAGTGGAGGTTGGCACATCCATGTCATTTCGTACACTAAAACACACACAAAATAAACAATTAGCTCTGTGAATGTGAGAATGTAAATAGACTTTAATGAGTTAAAGAGGTGGAAACTCACATTGCAATAGTTCTGGAAAGAATGGCTGAAATGGTAAGTAGGATACAGCCAAAGGGACCAGATTCAAACTAAAAGGGGAAAAGAAAATTGCTAATAATTGCCTTCATCAATCATATAAGGAGCATTTAAGCATGTGATGTTTGCCTTAATGCATGTGATCAAATGCCTATGCATATAACATAATTGCATATAACTTGAGTAAATTCAATCATTATAACTGCTAAATATAATTACAAACTACAAATATATTACAATTAAAATTATAAACAAATATAAAAGCATTATTGTATTATATAGGTGTATTTGATAGTAAATAGTAATAATCAATATAAAATCTATAATCTAATATGAATATGACAATACTGTGCATATAATAATATTAGACATTATTATTATATAAAATATATATTTAACAAAAATAAAAGGTATACAGAATGTGTCACAAGGCATTCAAGCGCAGACGTACCTGTCTAACATGCTGTTCAAGAACTAAAGTGAGATCATCTAAGGTCTCGACAGTGACGTATGTTATCTATGTGGAATATGGAGAAGAAAAAAAGATTAACAATAGAGATATAGTAGCCGTCAAAAAGATTACGCCGCAATTAAGAGGCAATTTAAAGGCCAAAGAATCATCTTACCATTTCTAGAATTCCATCAGATTTGTAGCGCCCGATCGGGGTGAACACAGTTCTTCCTGTGTTTCTGAGGGAACAGATCCTCCATGGTTAAGAAATAAACAACAGTTTTGTAAATATAAATGACAATGCTAAATGTGTGACACTTACATTGCAACTATTGCTCTATTCATATTCCCAGCTCTCCACAGTACATCAGCCAAAGCCAGATAGAGACATTTTGTTCTTACAATGTTTGACACCTCCAGTCTCCTGGTGATATTTAACAAAAATATATGTGGAACATCAATGAAATGTAAATGTCATAATTAATTTGTATGGTCTATTTAATCAGTATACAATCTGATTTTGATATTCTATCTATAGCAATAAAATATTTGTTGATGCCTGAAAATAATCCCAAAATACAATTACAATTCACCTCAGTGCTATATGTCGATGCACTAACCACTAACGCCGTCATCGTATTTTAATTCCGACATCAATCTTTTTATCAGCATTGCCGCTTAAGACAATTGATTAATTAGTTTAAAGTCCCCATGAACCAGAAGCTGCTACCGTTATTTTTTTTCATATTGTGATGCAGTTCCTATAAAAACAGAATATTAAATGAGAAAACAGTGGGTGTGGCTTGTTTTTTCTACTGCAAGAGGAATGAATGCAAGAGGAGTGGAGGCATTTCATTCAGAAAGATGGGGTAAAGGGTTTGGGGAGAGTTATTACAACCTAACAGACACCTTCTCACCATTTCTGTTTGTTGTCAAAACTGACAGCTGAAGGGGTGTGGTTAAATATGCTAGCCAAGCCCAATTCCTAAGATATAAGCAACCTGATAATTCTTTCTTTCTTAATGATATGCACAGATGAATTGTTCACCACAAAACTAGCAATGTGAGCTATCAAAATCATATGGTTAGGTTTTTAAAGATTTTAACCATTTAAATGTTGGTTTGTTTAAATAATCACATAATAATAATTTTCCATTCCACACAACATTTATTTAGATTTTTTTTCTGCACACACAAATTTATATTTGGCCTGCAGTGCTCATAAGCAGAAAGTAGGACAAAACATTTGTTTGCAAACGATACATTTTGTTTTTGATACCAGTAAAAACGATTTTGAAACCCTGTCAACAAAATGCAAGCTTGTTTACAAAAAACATATGAATTTTGGCTTAAATGGCACTGGGATTTATTATTGTTTAGAGTTTTAATGGGTTTTATGGGGCATTTTTTTCCTGAGAGGTTGGTTATTTGTATCTTATAAAATAGATGTATAAAGGAAAATTAAAAGATACATAAAAATACAAAATGTCCATAAGAATGGGGGTTACTACAGAAAACAGTAATGAATATTGATATATCAAATTGCTGGCTAAATATCTGATATCTAAATATTAATGCATACTTATGTAGTCACACCTATAGAGTAGCTTTGAAAATTAAGCAATAACAACTGAAATCAGAATCAGAATCAGTTTTATTGCCAAGTGTGCACACACAAGGAATTTGTTTTGGCTACAGAAGCCAAAGGTTTTAAAATAACAATAAAATAAAAATATTGATTTTAAATCATTTAAAAATGTATTTAAATTATAACTTAAATAAAAGAAAAATTTGATGTGTTAAAAGAAAACCGATGCTCACTGATCCATGGAGTCACTGCTTGATTCTTCAAACAGAAGCTTCTGTAGAACACATGCCTGAACTGCTGCAAGGACACCACAGGGTCCACCCTAATGAAACAATCCCAAAATACCACATGACACAAATGTTTGCACACCAAAACTACAGTAAATCTGGAGTACAGTACCTTCTTCTGTACAATCCCGTATTTCAGACCAGAAGTATCTGAAAAGGTAAAACTCTGCTGCTTCCACTCCTCTGTGAAACAAGCCATGGAAGAACCAAAGATGATCTCTTTCAGAGCCTGAATTGGATATGACAGCGCAGATATAATAGAAGGTCGGGCTGATACCACTTAAATTATGGTTTGAGGAAACTAACAAGATAATGTACTTACAACAGCAGTCATCTGGTCCATGGGAGTCTTGTCCAAACTATATTCTGGCAGGATTTTTCTAGAAATATCACACAAGCTCTCTTCGTTCTCGATGTCATCTGTAAAATTATAAGGCATTTCAGAAGAGTCTGACTTTAAACAATAGGCTATTTTAAGCATATTTCAGCTGCAAATCTGTAGTGTTACGAGATGAAATATTGAAAGTGACATACAGAACTGCACTTCAGTTATATTAAAGCAGAACAACATTATTCTGTAGTTGAAACTGGCTATGATACAAAATGTAATCTGCTGAAGATTTTAGGTGCTCTACCTAAAACCATTTCCAACTCATGGAGTCTGTCCAGATTTAGGCTGGGTGCCGAATTCTTTCTGGAGAGGAAACAATATAAAGGAAACAATAAAAGTTAATAATCACACAGGCTTGACTTATCGCAGTTGAGCATGAATACAAAAAGCCTCTTTTTGCAATACAAAACTGCAACGTCTTAGATCCATATTGTTTTATATATAAAGGGTCAGATCCATATAAGATTTATGTATACAGGTACATCCATAGCCATGTCTACAAATTCTGGGTCCTTTTATAAATATGGAATACAGAAATGGTTGTGGGTCTCTGTAGTCATGTGGGCACCTAGAATTATTCTCATCTCACTAGATATGATCTTTGATACATTTCAACGACTGATTGAACTAATATACAATGACATTTTGACAAACAACAGAATAGGTCTGTGTAACATATTTAAACATTACAAATTTTCTTACTATTTAAATCTTTACCAGAATAAATATTTAAACATTATTAAATCGCTACATTTACAGTACTTTAGAAGCAAAAATATATTATAAAAGATAGAGCTGCACAATATATCATTTGAGCATCGATATCGCAATGTGTGGATCTGCAATAGTCACATCATAAGATATGCAATGTTGAGACTGAATTCTAGTATTTATATGGAATTTATACAAAAAAGATTTTTCTTACTTATCATTTTTGTCTTGTTTCTAGTCCAAATATCTACATTTCAAAGCAAAAACAAGATTATTTAACTTGCCCCACTGACAGATAGTTTTGTTTGCTTTAAAGAAAAACTTGAAAGGGAAAAGTTGAAAACAAAATAATATTTTTACTACAGATAAGAATTTTTAAATATTTGGACTAGAAACGAGACAAAACAAAGTTTGCATTGTGATTTCTTTACAGATCAATTTTTGCACCTGGATGCTGTTAGACTCCATAGAAAACCATCAAATAGTGCTGATCAAATTATCTTATGAAAATATCCCATATCGCAATATTTATATCAGAAAAATAAAATATCCCAATATCAGACATTTCCAATATCGTGCAGCCCTAATACAAGATATGTCTTGTTTTATCAAAATTGTCTAAAAATTAAGTTAATAAAAGTTTGTACGATGGGTAGGCCCACACAGAATCTGTGCACGCAGGAATCCACAGATTTTTGCCCATTATTGGGCCTATTTATTTACTTTTGTAAATGTGTGCAAATTTGTATTTATTCAGTTTTTAAATTAATTTCACTAATATTATTGTGATAGTAATATTAAGATGTTCATAGAATTTGTTTACAATACAGTATAAAGTCATATTTTCTGTCTTTTAGTAGATATATTATATGAGAAGCTTGCTTTGTTTACCAAATAAGTGGATCTAGATGGATGCATTGTAAACATTAAATAAAAGTAAAAAATGCATTGTTTTTTATTTCATCTATTGAGTTTTTAGTTATGATACTCCAAAAATCATTCCATATAAATCCACAGATTTATTTTACAAAATTCTTAGCAGAAACAGCAAAAGAAAATGTAGGCAGATTCTGTCTGGCGCGACTGACGGGTTACTTTTTAAAGTCAATCAATTGATCTGTGCAAGGAACTGAAGCTTGAAGCTTAAGATGCAAGATGCTTGAAGCTTAAGCTTGTTGATGAAACTATTGTTTAAAAGGTTATAATGATTTTAGTAATGTTTATAATTTTGCAAAGACATATCTTTTCTATCATAGCAACAAGAATTACATTTGTAGGTTTTATTTTTCACTTAATTGCTGGTAGCCACTGTTTTACATTTTATGAATCACCATGGACCACAGTTTCAGGTCTTCTTTAACATTCTACTGAAGAGGAGGGGAAGCACTTAAACAGGGCATAGCTCGAGTAAATTAACCCAAATAATAATAAATAAAATTGAACTACCCCATGTAATTTTTATTATCAATGTATATTGTTTTATAATGTTTAAATATTTGGATTTGTAAATGAGACAAAAATTATGTTAGAAAACTATGATCTGCAGTGAAGTATTATTCTCAAAAGACAATCAAACTGTCTCACACTAATTCTAATACATAATGAAAAGACCAAGACAAATTCAAACAAACTTACTGCTTGGCTTTTGTCATCCTCTCATGTCCATCATAGTCAATATTTCCTTTATGTAAATTAGAAATCATACTGCTTTCTCCTTGAAGAAAGGCTGATGGTTTAGACTCTGTTTTGGTAGTATTGAAGCCATTAGTCCAGTTTGATGCTTGTCTGCAATCCTCCATTGCTGTTATAACAGATGAAGGTGTTTTTCGTGTTGGACGCCTTCTGTAACTTTCCTATAAAAATGGAATGAAAAAATGATGGAACCAAAACTCACATATTCAAATGAATCACAACATCACTTAGATGCATGAATTAGATTTTTAAATTCATTCATTTAAATTTTATATATAAAAAAACATCACCTGCGAGGAGCTGGAAATGGGACCTGCCATAATCCCTCGTCTTATCCTGCTGCTTCTGTTCTTCTGGCTGTCAGTGTCTAGAAGCTTCTTCTCAGAGAGAAATCTCTCTTTCGACATGGCTAACAGACTATCCTGGCTTGATAATGAGAGGTCCAAACTTGTCTTTGTCTTGTCTTGTGTCTTTTCAAAAGGTGTTTGGGAAGGCACAATAACATTTGGCACACTGCTGCTTTCAGATAACCTGTCCAAAAGTGAACATTGTAGCTGTTAAAAGAGTCTCAAACAAATGAATACATTAGATTTTAATTATTCAAATACCTTGGACTGTTCGATGAGAGATTTTGCAAACAATTTTCTTCTCTTTTAATGTTCCCAGTCATATCTATGGAAGTACTGGACAGGGTTTGATCGAATTGATGTGCTTGAACGTCACTTTGCTGACGACCTTTGGTTTTGCCACCTTCACTCATTCTGTCCTTCACAATCATCTCTAACATTGACTTCAAGGGATGTTCTTCAGCCTAAAAAATCATATAAATTTTGTGAGCTTTCTTATAGAGTCAATCTAGGGCCATATACTATATATTCAAAATAAAAAAAAGTTTTGCAAACAAAAAATTAAGTATTGAGCAAATAAATAAATAGATGCAAATCTCCAAAAATCGCAAAGCGACAATTTATTTTGCTAACAAAAATAAAGAACTGCAATGGGCAAATTTAGTTTTAAGAAATAAAAATGAAATTTGCAAACAAAAAAAAGAACTGCAAATAAAAAAAAAATCAAGCAGTGCAAAAAAAAAAAAAAAATATTTGCAATTAAAAAAACTATATATATATATATATATATATTCATTTTCTTTTCGGCTTGGTCCTTTTATATATATATATATATATATATATATATATATATATATATATATATATATATATATATATATTATAGCATTGCCTTTACAAAACCCATCCAGTCAATTGCAATGCTCATTTTGATTAGCTTTTTAGTTTGCGTTGCTGTTTTCATTTTGTACTTCACATTTCTGTGCGATTCACTTTGTTGCAAATTTCCTTTTTTTCTCAAAAATTTATTTTCCCTTTGCTATTTTTGGAGATTTGCAGTTATTTATTTATTTTTGCTCAATACGTTATTTAATGTTTGCAAAACTTTATTTTTATTTTGCAAGAATATATGGCCCTAGATTGACTCCATACTTTCTGCATTTTTTATATTTTAAATACAGTGTAGTATAGTTGCTGATTATGTGTAATCTGAAATATGTAATGCAATTCCAAAAATGTAGAATGACATTATACTGAGGCATCATTTAATCATATAATTTACATTTGAACATTCACAATATAAACTGCCAACAATACATCTTCATTTCATGTCAAAATGTAATCCACGATTCTGAATTTGGGGACAAATACTCTACATGTTCATTATGACGTATTTATTATGAGCTTTTAATCAACTCATAAACCACATGCAGTTCTAATTAGGAAAATTTTAGTGGTCAACCCTATGTACTGTATGCTAATCAATGTGATACCTTATTCTTTTTGTAAAGGCCCTCAAGGTAAAGTATACTCCGCAGATCTGATCTGTTATTGACGCTTGAATGAGTTCGTGGAAGCTCTTCATCCATGCAAGCTATGGTTTTCTTGAGGCCCTGCAAAGACATTTCAAGATAGATCCAGTAAACAAGCACGTTTCCAGCGGATTCAAATGCACTTCACTCCAGTAGTACCGTCAATTTACGTAGCACAGGAGCAATGTTGTAGTTAGCCAATGAGTCAAAATGCCATGTAATACACAGTTGAATGTTTTCGTTGAAATAGAATCAGCTGAAAAACACTACTCTGTTAAAGTTACCTACCTTTCGACTGAGATACTCCCGTACAAGAGATGCAGAAACATCCTCCACATCTTTGCCCATCATAGATCACAACAGAGCGGTGTTGAGATAACGTTATAGCAAACTTGCTAGCTCCGGTTGTAAACAACACCAAAGTGCGCACACCTCAAATACTGTTGGACAAAATTTAGGTCATATTTTCATCTATACTGCATTTTCAACTTGGAAGTTTAATTATTTGTAATTTCTCTGGGGGATAAATTCCATATGATGAGGTAAAGATAGTTGCGACGCTTGCTAACTAGCGGTCTAGCTTTTCGCCTTGTTGCTATAGTTACCACCAAAATGTTGTTGGTGAGTGCATGGATAATGACGCAGCTGCGCCTCCGTGCGGATAAAACATGTGTTACGTATTTTTGACGTATTTACAGTTTCTTTTCACTTTTCTTTACACTTTACTTCATTACAGAAGCGAGAAGTGACTACAAAAAGCTATTTCAATATAAGGTTGGAGAATATCCTGTTTTAGCGATAGCCAGGTATGGAAAAGTTGTTTTAATTTTTGATGGTCATCTTATATGTGCTAATTATATAAGCTAACAATGTTTACAGTTTTATTTAATTTAAATAATTGAAAAGATACAGAAAATATTTAGCAGAAATACATGCACTGAGTAAAGCTAATACAAATCCATATTTGAGCTGGTTCAAAATAAGGTTTTATAAGAAAGGAAACTGATTTGCCAGATCTGCCTCATTTACTCTCACCGGCCACTTTATTAGGTACACCTGTCCAATTGCTAATTTCGAAAAAATGTCTAATCAACCAATCACATGTCAGCAACTCAATGCATTTAGGCATGTAGACATGGTCAAGACGGTCTGCTGCTGTTCAATCCGAGCATCAGAATGTGGAAAAAAGGTGATTTAAGTGACTTTGAACGTAGCATGGTTGTTGGTGCCAGATGGGCTGGTCTGAGTATTTCAGAAACTGCTGATCTACCTGGATTTTCACGCACAACTATCTCTAGGGTTTACAGAGTATGGTCTGAAAAAGAGAAAATATCCAGTGAGCGGCAGTTCTGTGGTCGCAAATGCCTTGTTGATGGCAGAGGTCAGAGGAGAATGGTCGGACTGGTTCCAGCTGATAGAAAGGCAACAGTAAGGGCATACTCACACTAATTACAGTTGGCTTGAACCGGGCCAAAGCACGCTTGTCCCCTCTCCCGTCTCCCCCGACGGCCCGCACTCACATTATATTCGGGCACGCTTATGTCATTGATGATGCGCTGTTCAGTAAGCGCTTTCGCTCAGCACAGTAGAGTTTTCTTTAGTTATATCGTTTTAGTCGTTTGGGATGCAGTGACACTCCAAGCGGATGAGCTACAACAGCAGAAGACCACACCGAGTGGCACTCCTGTCAGCTACGAACAGGAAACTGAGGCTACCATTCGCACAGGCTCACCAAAATTGGACAATAGAAGATTGGAAAAACGTTGCCTGGTCTGATGGGTCTCGTTTTCTGCTGCGACATTCAAATGGTAGGGTCAGAATTTGGCATTAACAACATTAAAGCATGGATCCATCCTGCCTTATATTAACGGTTTATGCTGGTGGTGTAATGGTTTGGAAGATATTTCCTTGGCACACTTTGGACCCATTAGTACCAATTGAGACATCGTGTCAAAGCCACAGCCCACCTGAGTATTGTTGCTGACCATGTCCATCCCTTTATGACGACAGTGTACCCATCTTCTGATGGCTACTTCCAGCAAGATAAAGCACCATGTCATAAAGCGCGAATAATCTCAGACTGCTTTCTTGAACATGACAATGAGTTCACTGTACTCAAATGGCCTCCACAGTCACCAGAGCTCAATCCAATAGAGCACCTTTGGAATGTGGTGGAACGGGAGATTCACATCATGGATGTCAATATGAACCAAAATCTCTGGGGAATATTTTCAGTACCTTGTTGAATCTATGCCACGAAAGTTTGAGGCAGTTCTAAAGGCAAAATGGGTGTACCTAATAATGTGGCCGGTGAGTGTATATGCTATGTGTGCAAAATGACAAAGACCCTTAATAGAGTCTTTTCACAGAAAAAATAACATAAAAACAGCCAAAACCCTTCAAAGTTGATGAATTTTATTATAATTTTGTACATAACACAAACATTCTGCCTAAAACCTAAAGTCACATCTTGCTAACCTACATACACAGTCCATACATGTCCTTGACTACATTGTAACATAAAAACATTTGGGGTTATGAAAGTTCCACGTGTACATTTTTATTCAAAACTGTCAAAACTCAGATCACAATGTGGAAAAAACAAACATCTGAGCATGAACAGAGGTGCTTAAAGGAATTTTAAAAATGTAACCACAGCCCCATTTACAGATGCTAAATCAAACTAAAGTTACCTCTCATTCATTCAGTAACGTGGGTATGAAAATCTTCCTCAGCGTCACAGTGGGTATATGCCGTACATGATGATAAAATGTATTTAACTAAGTTCAAGTTCAACTGTGCTACGTTAGAAGACCATGGGAACGGTATCTGTGTTTTGGCACAAATTCATCCCAAATACGGAGGTTTTTTTTGTTTTGTTAACAGTAAGTGCAGCATCTAATGTAAACAACAGATTGCACTTCATCATTGAGCGTATCTTTGGGAGGAATGGCAAAAAAAAATAAAAGAAACACCGCTCCTTCCTCCTCGGTTTTTGGCCCTACCGTGAGAAATGAACTTTATAAAAGAAAAAAGTCTGGGAAAGTCCAGAGAAGGAGAGCATCAGTAGTCCTCAGCTGGAAAGAGAAAGACAAGGAGACAGAGAGACACAGTTTGATTAAGAAGAAGAAGAGGAACCGAGTGGAAATGAAGCATGCGATCCATTCATGGTTAGTGATGCTATAGGAAATCCCAGCATGCAGTTGGTTAGTTGACACGATGAGCAGCTTACTTTCAATGGTAAGAATGCAGGTGCTGGCAGCGGTGCCTCGGCTGTTGACGGCTTTGCACATGTACTCTCCTTCATCCTCAGGGAACGTTTCTGGCAGGTACAGGCAGTAGGTTTCACCTCTCTCAATGTACTGATAATCCTCAGAGTCCGGCAGCGGCTCACCCTCAAACCACCAGGTGACCTCTGGTTTGGGTTCTCCTGTGATCTTCACTGTAAACCGCACAGGCTCAGCGTCTACAACAGACTGGTTCTTCAGGGGCTTTTTGAACCATGGAGCACCCGACCTGGCATGGTCCTCTTCGTCCTCGTAGGCAGCAGAGCCATTGATAATACTTCCCTCTTCTTCCTCCTCTTCGTCCTTTTTCTGACAAGACACATGACAAAGTGTTTCACACTGGGGAAAAATACAGCAAAACAACAGAAATCACAGGCATGCAGCTTTGTCATGCATTATTGTTGACATCAAGTCCATGCAGGTCCGCCATTTAGCTCTTAAACAAAGCAGCCCAGGAGAGGTTTACTTTTTGGAGAGCGGCGTCAATTTCCTGTTGCTCGAATTGCATCCTTTGTAATTTCTGCTCTTCGATTTTTCTCTTCTGCTCCTCTTCTCTGGCCTTTGCCATTTGTTCGAACCGTGCACGCATGTCCACTTTCTGTCTGAACGGGACGTCGTCTGCTTTAGCTGGGGATGTTTTGTCCTCATCTTCATCCTGTGGAAGAATGAGGAAAAGTCTTCATTTCAAAGCTCTTTAGCTTGTATTAAAAACTGAGGCATTCCCTTGTTCTTTTACCTCCTGACAGCGCTCAGCCTCTCTCTCCTTGATTTGCTCATCAATTTCTTTCCGTCTTGCTCGTTCCTCTTCGATCTTCTTCTGGATCTCCTCCTCTGTGAGCTGCTTGATCTTCTCAAATTTGGATTTCAGGCTTTTGGCCTGGATGGAGCCAGTTCGCTTTAACTTGGTTAGCTCCTCGTACTCTGTGCTCACCACCTCAGAGCTTTCATTAATCTCCTCCTGAATCAAAGCATGGGAATGTTAATAATACACACTTAAGCAAGTTGGAAAGTGAATGATTAATTGATTGGCATGTAAAGCTGACCTCGCCCATCTCTTGTCTCAACTGTTCAAACTCTTTCTTCTCCATCTCCATTTTCTGCCGTCTGGCCTCCTGCTTGCGCTTCCGCTCTGCCTCCTCCTTCATTTTCAGCATCTCCTCAAAGTTGATCTCCAGCTTTCCTGGGTGCAATCCTTCCTGTGACTCCGTGCGCACTAGACTTTCATCATCATCCAGCACCTGTCGTAAGAACAAGACACACGTTATCAGGGAATGGCATTTACTGTGATTTTTACAGATTGTTCATGTAAAAAGTGTTTTTCAGAACATGCCAATGTGTTATTAAAACAAGCATGAAATACAATGTGCAAAGCTAACAGCTAATGTTTTCAAAATATAATATTCTGCCAAAGTTGTCAAAGTTTTCAACAACGATTCTTCTGGTAACAGTTATAGAATGTTTATCCAGAGTACTCTGGCCTTTAATAATAGTTCTCAAAATGTTATGACAAAAACATTATTTATGGATATTTCTTGGAACTTTTTTCTGAAACATTTAGTTAGACTTTCATCTAACATTTTCTAAATGTTAAAACTTACAGAACTTATACAGAGACCATTTAAATGTAAGATTGCCATATTATTAGTAATACATTTCTAAAATGGAGTGTTCACTCAATTTAAGAAAAGAAATCAAACATTTAAAAAGGTGAACTAGGGCTGCACTATATTGGAAAAATCTGATATTGCAATATTTTAATTTTCTGCGATAAATATTTTTGATATGAATTAGGGTTGTAATGATACCATTAATTCACGTTACGATACTATACCGGCTGAAGTATCGTGATACTAAGTAGTATTGTGAAACTGTAATTCATAATTCAAATCTATGAAATAAAGAAAATTGCCAGAAATACTATATTTTATATGTTGTAATAGGCCTACTTGAATTGAATTCATAGTTCCCTTATTATTAAAAAAAGTATTTGCACATCACTTCACCTAAAATGCATTAGTTGTTTATTTTGTAGATAACTGACCAACAAAAAAATACATTAAAATAAACAAACAAATTATACCGAACGAAATTTGTTACAAAAAGAGCAAATTAGAGTATATGAAGTGGTTAAAAATTGTTTCAATGTTTCCTGTTGCTCTTTTGGGTTTTCATCTATTGTTTTTCAGTATTCCAAAGTAATTCAGAATTTCACTTTGTGCGCCTGCTTTTTATGTTCAAGAGATTGTTGCACTTGTTGTAGCTACTAAATCATATTGACAGGAACAGAAATGAAACAATTTAGATGTGCATTTGAACTCGTCGTAAACGAGCGTCGGAAAACGTGCAATAAGCTACCTCAAATGGCGTGAATTCCACACAATTTTGCAACCTTAAAGGGCTTCACAGACTATTTAAAAAATGGTCTATTGTTGCACAAGAGTATTAGCCTTTTAGTGACTTTTCCACATGCAACATTATGTATTGTAGATAGACCATTAATGATGATACTACCGTTTACAAACTAAAGTGGCACCGCCAGTATTTTGGAGCTATAGTATCACGATACTAACACAGTACCGGTAAATCGTGCAACCCTAATATGAATACAGTTTCACAAGATAGTTTGAATAGCACTACTTGATGCTTTTTCTGGGGAATCTACCAGTATTTAGGTACAGAAATCGAATAATCAAAATGCAAACAAAAATTCTTACATAGTTTTGTCTTGTTTCTAGTCTAAATATATATATAAAAAGTAAAATATTGTTTAGTTTTCACCATCAAAAGAAATATGTGAAAAATAGGAGTTTTTTGCTTGTTTTAAGGAAATTATCTACCAGTGCACGAGTAAGTGAAATAATCTTGTTTTCGCTTTGAAATGTAGATATTTAGACTAGAAACAAGACAAAGTTTTTAAGTACGAAATGTTTTTTTTTTTTTTGCATAAATCCTATAAATTCCATATAAATACTGTTATTAAATACAATTCTGTAGCTCCTGGTCAACTATAATTCAGAGTGGACATTGCAATGTGATGTGACTATTGCAGATGCGCACATTGTGATATCAATGCTGAAACGGTAAATTGGAAACGGAAACTTAAAAATCCTTCTGAATATGTTTTGTATATTTTTGGTCATTACTCTATAGGGTTGTGTAAAATTCAGCATTTAAGGATTGACATGTTTGTAATTGGAATCAAATTCATACCCCACAGAAAGATGAACTGCAACAGTTAATCATTTTAGAAGATGGCTTGTCTTTTCTATCTTATTAATCAGTTAAAACATCAAAAATATGTGATTGCCTGGTGAAAAGCCATAAAGATTCCGCTGTGGTGACACCAGATTAATAAAGGGACTAAGCCAAAAAGAAAATGAAAAAATGACTACCCTGCAGGCACAGGACTTCAACATGTCATATTGACGTTGTACCCCAACGTCGTGGGGACAATGGATTTTGTTTGGAAATGAAAATTGAGTTGATGTCAGAACCCAATGTCAGGCCGACATAAAAAACGTCTAACGTCCAACATAAAATCAACCTAAAATCAACAAAATATCAACATCTAATCATGCTACACATGTTGGATTTTGGTCACTTTCCAACACAACAAAACAAAATGAGACAAAATGAATGCTATAGTGAATTAGTTAAATGTTATCTATGTATATGACCCTTTTCAGACTTGTTTCTTAAGAAAACCTTTTTTGAAAATATTTTAATGTCAAAGTTCCACTTTTTATGCACCATAATCAATCACTGTAGCAATGTTTCTCTTTATCAGGATGTCAGATTCTGTTTGATAAAAAGATTCTTACTTCTTTATCTCCACATCCAGCCAAATTATCCTGATCCACTCCAGGGCTCTTAAAGACACAACGTGAAAAGCATAACAAACAAGCACTGCAGCAGGTATACCATGTGAGCACACTGGTCATTTAAACGTGTTGTGCTTACATTAATATATGAACTGTCATTAGAGTCTAAAGTTAATGTGCTGAAATTGACACTGGTTAAGAGCTATTAGCTAAATCACATGTGCTCAATGATATAAATATTATGAGCAGATTAAATTACAATTAGCATGCATAACAAAAAATGTTTAAACTATTAGTATTATTATTAATATTATTATTATTATTATTATTATTGTTTTTATTTACCAGAAGAGCAAATATATAGTTTTACTGACATAATTACAGTGCTCAACAAAAATGCGTACACCCTATTATCTATTTCTCAGTGAATTCACCTTATTCTTCACGTATGAGCGGGTTCAGCCATTGGAATCTTTTTGGCTCGAGACTTCCGGTCTCATTCACTTCCATTCATTTTTATATGTTAAAAACAGCTCGGTTTGCTGCTTGATGTTGCAAACTGGTGTTTTCTTATTATATTATTCTACTTTGTCTGTATTGTCATGAAAACACTTGCGTGTAGAGCAACTAGTTTGACCATTTTGTGCCGTTTATTATTCCTAGACATTTCTCCCATAGGCAGCTGAGTCGGAAGTTCAAAAACAATCGCGAAAACGAGCACACTTCCGCATCAAAGAATATATTTCTATGCATTTGAACAAAACAGATTTATTAAACAGATATATTTATTAAAATAATATTTTAGTGACCGAACATCTTTAGAAATAGAAAGATAATACATTTCAATTAATGCAAAATATTTTTAAAAATTACAAAAATTCAACAAAATTTTTTACTTTTTTTGGTTTCTCTTGAACTTTGCTCATATTTAAATAATGTATTTAATATTTTTCCCTAATGTATAAACTTGGGTGTACTAATTTTTACCATTAACATAAGTTATTTTGTTAGTTTAGCCCCAGATTAGGCTTCAGTACTGGCAAATTTAATGTTTGTGCACAAATATAATATTGTAAAGCTGCTTCCCATAGCAAATATTAATTTAAATGAGAGATTTGTGAGGGGTGTCCTCGTAAATGTTGAGCACTGTATGTTAAATATAAATGCATTAAATGAGTTAGTGCATGCAAACACACGGCACAAATACAGTGTGTTACACATCTCGTGTATGTCCTACCATGCTCTTTCGAGCTTCAGCAAAAAGTCTTTTCTCCTCTTCCAGGCGTCGCTTGGCCTCCTCCTCTTTGCGTTTCTGCTCCTCTTCTTGTCTCTGTCTTTCCAAATCCTCAAAGCTAATGGCCAACTTCCCGGGTTTGGCCCCGTCTGAGTTGATCATGGCCAGCAGGATGTCATCGTCACTATTTATAACCTGCGAGTGAATAGATTATGTGTGCGGAAAATTAGTTAGTCAAAAGTTTGATCTGGCATCCTGCTGACATCTTTAACATTGCCAAGTCAACAAAGCCTTATCTCTCTGATTTTCGATCGTAGGTGTTATATTGAAAGCTGAATATGTCTTGCATGCTTTTTTATGACAGTTTTGTTATCATACTGATACATTTATGTCTGTTTAGTATTGTGTGGGTCTCCAATAAAGAGAAATCATGCTAAAATTATGGTATCAGAAGGTCACACTGATAAAGTATGCATGGTTTCCAAACAAACAAACAATCATAATTTTACTATGGTAACTTTGAGCACACAAACTGACCATGCTCTTTCTGGCCTCAGCAAAGGCCTTTCTTTCTTCTTCAATGCGTCTTTTTCTCTCTTCCTCAACCCGCTTATGTTCGTCTTCCAGCCTCTGTCTTTCCAGCTCTTCAAAACTGAGTCGAAGTTTTCCAGGTCTAAATTCTTCCTTCTCTCCATGTGTATCCTGAGTGTCCTCATCTTCCTGGCCCTGTGATAAACAGTGCATTATTATTCAGATTACACATTAGCAGTGCACATAATTTGCACAATTAGCATAAGCGTCACATAAATGTTTCATTTTCATGTAAATTAATACATAGCAAATAGTGTATGAATGCAATCAAATGTTAGAGCTTTCCTCAGAACTAACTTAAAGGGGAACCTATTTTACCCCTTTTTCAAGATTTAAGAGTCTTTTGTGTCTTCAGAATGTGTCTGTAAAGTTTCAGCTCACAATACCCATCAGATTATTTATTATACCTTTCTGAATCTGAGATATTTGAGCTGTTTTGACATTGTAGCTGTTTTTGTTGCCTGTGCCTTTAATGCAAATTAGCTAGTTCTTCCTACCCACCATTCCCACGTGTGTGTCAGAGCCACAAAGATCTCTCTGTTTTGCACTGTGTAGCCTTCGTGTAGATAAACAGCACAGTTACAGACAAGAATGAAGCAGATCTCCCTTACTACAGTAAGAACTTTCCCAATGGTTATTTTAGATATTTGTTGTGAAGTTAATTCAAGCCTTTCGGCAACAATGAGTCACACACAATGTCGCACAAGCGCGCACACGCTCACACACCTTTAGCTTTGCACTGTTTTTGTATGGCAAATGTGACAGGATACACATTAATGTCCACTGCTGTATGGATATCCTTTATGTTAATGTACAAAACAAACGTGATTTAAGTTCACAAACCGGGATTGAAGCATCTTCTTTTATAACTGTACTGACACTATGTGGCTGTGGGGACGAATTACGTATCAGTATTATCATCTTTATTACAAACATGCACGGTTTTAAAAACATTTTAAATTTGTAAAAGTCATTCTTGAGGTGCAGATGATCACAGAGAGCTGAACAGATCTTTAATCCCAGTTGTTTTGTGCAAGTCTTGTCTTGTGGATATGATTATACACATTACTATGGAGACATGTTATTACGCATCTGTCAATCAATTCAGTGGGCGGGGAAACTGTAATCCTTTGTCATGTTGTGGTGGGCCTCAAAATTGCATGGATTTGGATCCTATTTGGATCCTGATGTCAGGAAATATAAAAAAGGAGACTTATCGTTTTTATATCACTCCAATATGACTGTGGACACACTATACCTATACACAGTTCTGTCAAAACAGCTTACAAAAGTAGATTTTGCATCATAGGTGCCCTTTACTGAACAACATTTAAGTAGTTTGTAACTAATTTGTCGTAAGAAAATAAAATACAGTTTTTTTCAGATGTTAGTATCAGTATTGCTTGTTTTTAGGATATCTATAGGCTAGCTTACACCAAAACAGTAACAAAATTCACGTTCATAAGATATAAAACTGATATAAACATGTTAGTTTGCCTAAATGGATCAACGGTTTTATTTACATGAATCACGTCTCCTCATACTTTAGTTTCTCTTCAAATCGTGACCAATCGAATGCTCTCTAATATCTGACATGCTCCGCCCCCTTCAAGACGCTTTACATTTGATGCGCTTGTGCTCAACATCTCTTCCAGTGGCAGAGCAGTGATAAAACAAAACACTATTGGCTGTTTTTTAAAAAGGGGTGGAGCTACACTATGTCCTACCCTCTCTTAATGATTCAGTTGAGATTACGTCAAACATCGAATAAAAATGCATATTTCAAAGCACTTTACAGGACTTCTAAGGTTGTTTTCCGCAAATATTCTGTAGAAGTAATGAATAAATTCTCATTTAACATTATTTAGTACATGTGCTTGCATAAACTAATGCAATGTTTATGATTTTTGAAAGACAAGAATGAGTATAGTTTATAGTGTGTTTATAGAGATTTCTGTCCATCCATTGAAGGTCCATTCACCAAAAAGACTTCAAAATGTTTGATTAAAAAAAATCCAAATAAATCAAGGGACGGGAATTTTCTGAGATTTGATTAAAAATATCTTAATTTGTGTAATTGGTAGGAATGAATTTGTAATTAGTTTGAGCTTGGACAACATGAGGTTGATTAAATAATGAAGACATAACTAGAATTTTTAAGTGAACTAACCCCTTAAAAGCCCAAATGTAAATTTGTTTTTACAAAATATACCCACCATGCCCAGCTTGGCCTCTTCAAAAGCTTTTCTTTCTTCTTCCAGTCTTCGCCGGGCCTCTTCCTCTGCCTGCTTTCTCTGCTGCTCCTGTCGCTCTTTCTCCTGTTCCTCAAAGGTCAGACGCAGTTTTCCAGGAGTCACCTGCTCTTTCTCTTTGGTTTGAGGCTCTCCATCGTCCAGCTTTTTTAAAGATTGAAGTTTTTTTTAGTCAAATGTGTATCATTTTTCATACATAGTTAAAACGAAAAACATATATTATAGTACAGTCCACATTGCTATTTAAAATCACCTGTTCAACAACAGAGCGACGTTTAGACTCTCGGACGGACCGTCGGTTTTCATCATACCGCTTCATCTTTTCCTCCTCGGTTCGCTTCTTTAGTTCCTCTTCTCTGCTCTTCTCCATGTCCTCAAAGTTGATTTTGATCCTTCCTGGTTGTTTCTGCGATTTCGCAGGCACCACTCGCACCAAAAGACTGTCATCACCTTCCTGCGAAAAAGCAGAATTATAGAAGCGACAGATAAAATGCCGGTTTTATCATTTAAAATATTATGAAATGTTAACTTCCTGTTTTTCATAAAATCAGAAACAAATGTGAGGTCTAATCTGAAGCAAAAACAAATGATTGCGTTAATATTTAACCTGCAACATTTCTGCAATCAAACATCCAGACAGGCTTCAGATAAGGCCTGACAGCAGAAGACATTCTTCTGGAGCAGTTGTGTTCGTTTGTGTCATACTAGACAGAGATAAGGGACTGCTAATTCAGTCGGAGAGTATGGCCAAGTGGTGTGAGAAAACAGTTGCCAGTCACATGTTGTCCATGCTTATTAACCCTGGCTCCAGAAAGTGTGGCATTCTTCCTAAATTTAACACCCACTTCCATGTTATATATGAATTGAAATGCCTTTGTAATGAATAGTGCGCCATTTGCACATATTTCACATAATGTTCAGCTATTTTTAACAGATGTTTTTTTAAAGTCTCACCAAGGGTGTATTTGTTTGTATTAGTAACAAAACAGTAATAATATCTAACATTATTGCATTTAAAATAACATAATAAATGTAATTTATTTCTCTGGTGACAGCTAAATTTTCTTTACTCCAGCCGCCAGTGTCATGTAATCTTTTATTTAAGCAATCACTACAATATGCAGATTTACAGTATTTCCTAATAATTTCAGTGTTGAAAATGGGATATATGTACAAAAAATTATTCATATTTTTTAACCAACTTAGACTTATCATAGCATTTGCATACTGTTACTCTCTGGTTGTTTGAAGTGCTTCTTTTATCTTTATTTGTAAGTCACTTCGGATTAAAGCATCTGCTAAATGAATATATGTAAATATAAAAATTGTAAATTCTCTCTGGATTTATAAATGCATTTTAAACAGGGCTCATACGGTCATGGAAAACCTGGAAAAGTCATGGAATTTTGACATGGCATTTTCCAGGCCTGGAAAAGTTTTGGAAAAACAGACAAACCCACAAGGTTTTGGAAAAGTCATGGAAATTACATTTTCATTCAGTCATTTAGCAGACATTTTTGTCCAAAGTGACTTAAGCTACTGTCACACTAGAGCTTGTGCTTGCAAAATTCTGTCATACGGTGCTGCGAAAAGGGGCGGGGTTAAACAATATGATTAGACATTAATAAAAGTGAGCGATTGCTCCATATTTAAAATTTCTTATTTTAAATTATCTCCTATTGGTCTCACGCAGTCCCCTGATGTGATTTCGCAGGTGAGAATTCACCAAGCTCTGCTGGAAATCGCATGCCTATGAATGGAAGTCTATGAAGAGAAAAGTGCAGTGTGATCGCGACTTTATAATAGAAGTAGTTTTACCTAATATTACTGGGTCAACAAAATATTAGGATTATCTAAAATTAGTTTGACAAATGTCTGTATATTGGAATGTAGGTTAGTTGTTTTCACTTCTTTTCTTTTCTTGCCCAAAAACAAGCTCTCACATTATTAGTGCTGTGTAAGCGTCATCTATTTTACATAGATATAAAAATAAATTGAAACTATTGCGTGTTTTATGATAAGCTGTGAGAAATTTAAACGTTTCTTATGATGTACCACGTATATGTAGACATTACATGAAACATTAGGTCATGAAAATTGACTTAAAAGTCCTGGAATTTTTGTAGTAAAAATGTGTATGACCCCTGTTAAAAGTAATGTGTTTGAATAAAACTTAATTAACGTGATGACTTTTCTTCCCAATTTAAAAATTCGAATGTCACAACAATTTAAAACATTTGTTATTCTAACAAATTGTCATTTTCTGGAGGAAAAAAAAACAAAATTTCAATATTCTTATCTGAAATTTGAAAGAGGAGTTATCAGCCCTTTATAGATAACAAATATTAACAAACCCATAAATAATAAATCAAGTAAATCCAGAGAAACGGAGAACATATAACTGTGTATTAAGTAGCGCTGCACAATATATCGTTTGAGCATCGATATCGCTAGGGATTCACGATATATCGGCAGTCATATCGATATCGGCTGATAAATACAAAAAAAATTGGCTGATATCTTCTCGATATGCCCGATATGCCTCGCGCATGTGTGGGTCGAACTTGTTCAGACTTGTTCATAGGCATAAAGTTTCCAGTTCGACTGCACTATAACAGAGTTTTCCTGACATTGTTTATTCCGTCAAAATCCATCCTTTCTTTGTGTGGTATTGCTGTGCATTAATAACATAATAAGTAACCATATTCCTAATCATTGTAGATATGTTTGATAGAGTATCATTGTGTATTCTGGTTTAAATTGCCTCAGGAAAACTATTAAATGTGTAAACATTATAGCGGTGATGCACACGTGCTGAACAACTTGTTGGGTTGTTTGTAATCTAATATGACTATTTGTTATAATCAACGCATTGCTTGCATTTACTTGTTTGTTAAATAAATCCCATTTTGTTATTTAACCTGTTATTTTAATGCAACAGTCAAGTTGCATGTTGATTTACTATGCGAAGAAAAAGAAATAATTAATTTTTGGCATGCTAATTTATGTGAAATCGTGAATATAAGTCTATATAATCACCTTGCAATTTTGAAACTGAGTAGGCCATTCAGTTCATAAGATCAGTTCAAACTTTTATGAAGTTTTTAAAATAAAACCAGTTGTTCAATGTATAAAAATATAAAATATTTATATAAATATGAAATATTTATATTTATCGGCTAATATATCAGTTATCTGCCTCCAAATCTTAAGAGTTATCAGTTAGCGATATCGGCCAAAAAATCCATATCAGTGCATCTCTAAATATCTATAATCTATAAATTATCTATAATATGTGTGTATAAATAACATCTATAAATATGTGTGTGTCCGCAATAGTCACATCGCAGGATATGCAATGTTGAATTGGGATCATAGTTGTCCAAAAACATCAGGTAAAACACACTTTGTGGAGACACTGCAGAACTGAACCACAATAAAGTGAAACTTTATCATCTGCTTGTGTTTTTAAGGCCCATGACTATGTGAGCATTTTTAAAGAGTTTAAAGCATGTTAGTTGAGCATAAAGAACTCTAATATAGATCAATTTTATTGAATAATTGATATGATGAAGACTATGCAAATGTTGATTATTCAGCTTCAATTACTCTCTCCAGAAAAGCGTAAGCATGGTTTATTTCACTGTGATATATGCTCCATTGTGTTCATATTTATATTTCACTCCCCTACAAAATCATCCAATCCATCTAAAGTAATGACTTGGTAAATAGAGCTATTTAAGTCATTTGGTGAAATTGTATTTATATCGCAATATATATCACAGAGGAAAAAAAACATGTCAATTTTTTTCCAATATCGTTATATAGCCCTAGTATTAAGTGCTTATATGAGTACAGCCCTCACTGATCTCTCTTTTAAATGAATATTTTGTATAGGATGCTTTAAAATATTATATTTGTGCATATACATCAGATTAGTCAGTGTTGAAGCCAAATCTGGAGCTAATCTAGCAAAAAAAAAAAAAAAACTGACGATAACGTTTTAAAAATGAGTACACCCAAATTTATATGTTATGGAAAATATTAAGTCCAAATTTTAAAAAGAAAAAAATCAAAAGAATAAAAAAAATATACAAAATTCAGTTCATTTTGTAGTTTGTAATATTTTTTTGCAATATTCTGCTTGAATTTAAATGTATTATCTTTCTATTTCTAAAGATGTTGGGTGACTAAAATATTATTTTAATACATATATCTGTTTAATAAATCTGTTTTGTTTAAATGCAGCAAAATATATTACCTATATTTACTGAGAAATGGGTAAAAAAATATTCATTTTCATAATGGTGTACTCAAAAATGCTGTGCACTATATATTAGGGCTGCACAATACATCGTTGCAGCATCGATATTGCAATGTTATCATTCATTTGCAATAATCACATCACGAGCATACACAATGTTAAGTCTGGATTATAATTTATCATTTCACAAGTGTTTTTTAAGGCTTGTGACAGTGTGATGGTTTTAAAAGCATTCAGGCATAAGAAACTGTACCAAACGAATAACGATTTAATTGTTAATAAACGAAGACTATGCAGTATTATTTGATTTGATTTGTTCATCTACTGTTTCATTTGATAATTCAATTATTAAATTACCCCTGAATACAGTTCGACTCATCGAAAGAAAAAAGAATCAAATGCTCTTTATGTAATTGGTATCTTTTTTTATTTTTTATTTATCTATGCCTGTAGATTGCTTCTCATATTTTATGCACATTTACTCCCCTACAGAATCTTCCCAATCAATCTAAAATGATAATTCTTTTCAAATAGTTATTCAACACATCTAGTGAAATTGAATTTATATCGCAATACGTTTCGCAGAATAAAAATATATAGCATCTCCAATATCGTGCAGCCCTACTATATATGTATATATATAGAGAGAGAGACAAAGAGAGAGAGAGATTTCTAGATAATTTCAAGTTCTGTCATTGCAATTCTACACGATCAAGCCTTTCCAGGATTTAATTACACTTCTATACATTGCTCTGACAGCTTTTAAAATAGCACTTTAGATTCCATGTCAGAGGATTACCTGAGTGATTACAGATACTTTGCTGGAGATTTTCTAATAGTAGACCTGATAAATCAGCCGCCTGCCAAGTCGCATTAAAAGCATCCCTGTATCGTGCCTGCAATCACAGTCTGTTATCCTGACACACTGCCTCACCTCCTCAGCTTTCTTGGCCAACTCCTTCTGGATCTTGGCCTTCTCGATGGCCTCCTGCGCGGCTCGCTTCTTCCTCTCCTCGTCTGTTCGCTTCCTCTCCTCCTCCTGCCTCTGTTTCTCCATCTCCGCAAACTTCCCCTTCACGCTGCCTGTGTCAGTAGACAGAAAGCTGACAGTTGGTGCTTATAGTGGGATTAAAGTGCTGTTACAATGATTGCTCCGCTTCAACCCCAATGTCAAACGCAGAAATCCCATCCTGTTTGGCCCCTACCTGTGATCTTGGGAACATAGGATTTCTCTATCTTTGTGGGTTTCACCTCTTCCTCTTCATCGCTAGAGGCAAGGAGCTCCTTTATCTGTGGAGGATCCGACAGTTGTTGTGAGGTTAGCCGTTTTTATCCAGGATCAGAAACCATGCTGGTCGTTGCAAGCAGACCTTAATCCTTGTAAGACACAGGCACATATGACCTACAGAGGCGGATGCTGATTGGGCCGTCAGTCGTGACATGAGCAGGGGATCAGTGGAGTTTGCATGCAGCAGGCAAGCATCACAGGGACTGTTTTACTGATTAAAGGCTTTTTTTTGAGTGTGTGTTTTTTAAATATCTGGAATTGGGAATTGATTCATGCTTAATCTTTCTCTAACACTTAATATACACAGCAAAAAGCGTCTTAATTAAGCTCAAGATGTGTTGTTAGTGTCAGAGCGGTCAGTGGACGGTTTCTTTACTGACCATTTGTTTCCTGCGACCGTACTCTCTCTCTTTAACGTACTGCTCTCTGCGCTTCTTCTGCTCTTCTTGACTTCTCTTTTGGTTTCTCTCTTCTCTAGCTTTCTGCATGGCCTCAAATTTGTTCTTCACGTCTTCTTTCCCCAACTTGGGAATGTAACTCCTCTGTACAGGCTTTGATTTTTTGAGCAGTTTCTTCGGACGAAAGGGAAAAGGAGGCATGCGAGAGAGTGTTAAAGGAGAAATTGAAAATTTGTTATTGTCTTTTTTTTTAATTAAAATAAATATGTGTGTTTGACCTGACTTTGTGTAGTTAGCTGTTACCTGCAGCTTTTTTTTATCCTTTTAATATAGGCAGGGGCGGATATAGTGATTTGGGGGCCCTAAGCAACTCCAGCCATGGGGCCCCAAGTCCTGAAATGCACCCTTTCTACTTTTATTTAATTTTTATTTATTTTGCTGGGTTTTTTATAGCACTCAATCTTCTTTTCTACATTTTATCTTAACGTAAGCTTTACATTTTAAATAATTAGATGTCTTAAAATTAATTAAACTAAACATTTTCAGTAATGAATTGAACTAAAAATAATAATGTATGTTTGTTATATAAATTTGACTGCTGGACTGCTCCATGATTGAGGGTGGTGGATTTGTTTTTCATAATATTATTATTACATAGCATTACATTATTACAATAATATTACATTTCATTGTATATGAAATGATATTTAATAACGTAAAACATTTATTTGTTTCACATTACAAAATTTGATAGAAAATTATGTTATATATAGTTTATAGGTATAATTTATACTTCTAGATATTTATTGGGGGCCCACAGATGTCCTGGGGCCCAAAGCGGCCGCTTACCTTGCTTATTGGTTAAATCCGCCCCTGAATATAGGTCAGAGACAAAAAAGGGTGTCTCAAGTATTAAAACAATAAAAGATAAATACAACTTCTGTCTGCATCCCCATAATTGCGTGTTATTTTATGTTTTATGTTGAATTATGAAAATGTATTACTGTAAAAAAATTATTTTGTGACACCACGAAATTAAAGATGGAACACATGAAACCATAGACTTTTTGTTTTGTCCTTAGGATACACTGTTAACAATTTCCTGTAGAATCTACAGTAACTTACTGGCAGTAGTTCACCAGTAACTTACTGTAAATCAGCAAGAATGCTGTATTTACATTTACAGCATCATTTATCTTGTTCTATGTATTTACAGTGTTGTTTATCTTTACTGTAAAATACAGTAATTTTCACAATGCAACTTTAAAATACAGTAACATACAGTATAACTGTCCTACAGTAAAATACGCTTCACATAACAGTTTATAATGTGTAATTTACTCAAATCATTAACAGTGTATGTACATATCATCATATTGCACATATAGGTGTTAATTATTAACTCAAATGTATTAATTTGTATTTACTTTAGAAGTTATTGTACTTAATTGTTTCTATACATAAGTTTACTTATATAATTCCATATTGTGATAGTCTCCTCATATACTGTACCTCTTGTTTTAGTGCCACATCTGACATATTTGTGATATCTATATCATATGATTCATCAGCCTTTCCTTCATTCTCCATTTGGCTGGCGTCTTCCTCTTTCGTTTTCTGAACTCTCTCTCGTTTCCTCGCCCTGCCAGTCTCCTGTTTAGGCTTTTCCTTCTCTGGTAACTCTGTCTCCTTTGGTTCATCTGCCGCGCTGTTCATCTCCACCTCTTCAGGCGCACAACTCATGTCGTGTGTTTCTTCTTCATGATTTTCCTCATTTACTGCGTTCTCTGAATCAGCATCAGCAATATCGTTCATGCTTTCTGTGTTGTTTATATGGGTGTCTGTTGACACATCCGCCATGCTCATCACTTCAGTCATGTTGCCCTGTTGTAAGATACGTCAGATGAAGCTGACATTGGGAGACAGACATACAGTAATGACCACTGCCAAAGAACAGCTACTTGAATGTTTATTTTATATCTTTCAAATGTACAGAAATGTCAGCTTTTAGTGTGTAAAGTGTTAGTTGGTGGTCTACAAAGGAACAGAGCTGAATGTGTGTGGGACCTCCACTAGAGACTTATGGGACACACAGGCCCTAATTTTAACACCCAGTCTGGGTCCAGCATGTGATTAGGGCTATTTTTACCTGGAGATACGAGTCTAAGAAGAGGTCAGCACCCAGATGGCACACATGAGACCCCTGACTAAACAACTCATTTCTACATCTTTCTTCATACAAGATGTGTGTGTTTTGTTGTCAGTTTGGCTAGAACTAAGATTTTTGCTTTTTTGTATCTGTGTGTGTGTGTGTGTGTGTGTGTGTGTGTGTGTGTTTTACGTGTTATGCACTTAATGCTTGTTGTGAAATTATATCTTTACATTTCAAAGGTTCAATATCTGACATGATTCATTCAAACTGGACTACAAACAGAGCGGCGTTAAACCATGCAGCACCGAAAAACATAATTTTAGGTATGACTGCATGTGGAATAATCTAAATTCCAACGCATGGTCACTCTGCTATTCATATATGACACAACTAGTGCAATCACACCTCTCTTTTAGAGCATGACGAAGACAATATGGCCCCCCAAACAGTGTCACCATTTGAACGCATTGTCTCTGTAAATGTATGCATTTTTCTTATACTGTAAAAAAATGATAGGATCATTTAGTCATGACGGCATGTTTTTAGTTTATAGTAACATATTTTACTAAGTTAATCATGTCCAAACTTAATTTTATATGTTATGCAAGCTGTTTGAAGTCAGTTTAACATAATATAAGTTCAATGGTTAATTTGATTCAGCTTAAAGATTTAAGGCAACCAGGATTTTTTACAGTGTATAACACTGGTTATGGTGTGGTCTAAACATCCATTCATCCACATAAATATTACTGCTAGACAGCTATCTTTATTAGTTCGATTTGATGATAGTTCGCCCAAAAATAACAATTTTGTTTTAATTTAATTTAATTTTTTTTCTGTTAAACAAAAAAGAAGATATTTTGAAGAATGCTTGTAAGTGGCACCAAATGATTTATAGTCATTTTTCCCTATGTAAGTCGATGGGTGCCAGCTACCAGTGGTCTTCAAAATATCTGAATATCTGATATTGAAAATATCTGATACCTGAAAATAACCAATTACTTATTTATTTGTTCAACAGATGACAGAAACTAAGATCAAGTGAGAGAAAATAAATGAGATATGTTTCATTATTAGGTGAACTATCCTTTTTAAGTTGCTTTCAGAGTTTGTTAGCTGCTGAGAATTATTCATTTTAGCTAGTATTGCAAACAATGACACCCTAAAATTGTCGAACGAATAATTTACTTTTTAGTTCAGTAATTTCTCAGATATAATAATGGTGAAGACCTTTCAATATGCAGATATTTAGCCTTTTAAATGTGTTATTTCTAGATCTTCTCTAAACACTAATGAATAAAATAATTTGAAAAGATTAATGACATAAAAATATCCCTTCAAAATAGATGATTTACAGCAAGTGAAGTAAAGATATGAGGTCGGCCATGTAAAACAGGCCGTCATCCGCATGGGTCTTGCCCTTTTGAACATGTTTTGTCCTCTATCGGCTTTATTAAATTATTCATATAAACTATAACTTAAAAAATACAAATATACAAACCTTACCTTGTTCAGTGGGATATTCTCCTTTTGTTTTTCATAAGATAAGATCTAAATCCCCAAACACAGGTTTGGTCTTCTCTTCCCGTGCGACAGAGAGTCAAATGAGCGCAGTCGGGTGTCGATGGGCGCTTTCCATAAAAATATCCGTGCCCCTCTCCATCCACCGCATTCCACACGCGCCACCGGCTGACGGCCTCAGCTGTCGCACCACATATGTCTGCTTATCTCCGACTCTTCCAGTCTTCTACACCAATTTATAATCGTTTTGACACTAAAATCGTTATATACTGTTGGTTTACGACGCATATTACCTGTAAGTGATTGATTAGTTACTCGTTTATCGTTTGTTTTAAAGTAACGCATAGATCCTATAGTAACGTATAATCGTTTCATGCGTATTGGATACGTTTTTGTTTGTATATTTTACTAATGGTTTTAATAGTGTCAAAAAGACCTCGAAAAGTAAAGAGAAAAAGTTTAAAATGCCTTTATTCACATTAAAAACAGCACCTTATGATTTTGAGTGTTAACATAAGCTTTTGTTATTAAATTACATTTTTGAGCCATACAGATAACAACACAATAGGACTACAGATGTTAAATTATATCACGTGACATTGACTAATTGCATAATGCTTTACTTAAAACTGTACATAACACCTCACTGTAGGCTATATTAAAATTATACTGTACTACTGAGTAAATCAAACAAGTCGACTTATTTTGCTATAAATACTGTATATGTACTGTACTGTACACTTATACTGTAATACTGCGTTCATATACTGTAAATTCATGCTATATGCTAAAAACACAGTCTTTTTGTTTCATAATTAAAAAAAAAAAAAAACACATACATATACTCTTGCTGCCACTTTATTAGGTACACTTGTCCAACTACTCATTAGGGCAAATTTCAAATCAGCCAATAACATGGCAGCAACTCATTTAGGCATGTAGACGTGGTCAAGACGATCTACTACAGTTCAAACCGATCATCAGAAGGTTATTTAAGTGACTTTGAACGTGGTATGGTTGTTGGTGTCAGACGGGCAGGTCTGAGTATTTCAGAAACTGCTGATCTACTGGGATTTTCACACACAACCATCTCTAGGGTTTGCAGAGAATGGCCCGAAAAAGAGAAAATATCCAGTGAGTGGCAGTTCTGTGGGCCCAAATGCCTTGTTGATGCCAGAGGTGAGAAGAGAATGGCCAGACTGGTTCCAGCTGATAGAAATTCTACAGCAACTCAAATAACCGCTCGTTACAACCAAGGTATGCAGAAAAGCATCTCTGAATGCACAACACGTTAAACCTTGAGGTGGATGGACAGAAGACCACACCTTGTGACCTCCTGTCAGCTAAGAACAGGAAATCGAGGCAACAATTCGCACAGGCTCACCAAAATTTGACAATAGAAGATTGGAAAAACGTTGCCTGGTCTGATGAGTCTCGGTTTCTGCTGCGATATTCGGATGGTAGGATCAGAATACAACGTCAACAACATGAAAGCATGGATCCTTCCTGCCATGTAGCAATGGTTCAGCTGGTGGTGGTGGTGTAATGGTGTAGAGAATATTTTCTTGGTACACTTTGGGCCCATTAGTACCAATTGAGCATTGTGTCAACGCCACAGCCTACCTGAGTAATGTTGCTGACCATGTCCATCCCTTTATGACCACAGTGTAACCATCTTCTGATGGCTACTTCCAGCAGGATAACGCGCCATGTCATAAAGCACGAATCATCTCAAACTGGTTTCTTAAACATGACAATGAGTTCAATGTACTCAAATGGCCTCCACAGTCACCAGATCCCAATTCAATAGAGCACCTTTGGCATGTGGTGGAACAGGAGATTAACTTTCATGGATGTGCAGCCAACAAATATACAGCAACTGCGTGATGCTATCATGTCAATATGGACCAAAATCTCTGAGGAATATTTCCAGTTCCTTGTTGAATCTATGCCACAAAGGATTAAGGCAGTTCTGAAGGCAAAAGGGGTCCAACCCGGTACTAGTAAGGTGTACCTAATAAAGTGGCAGATGAGTGTAGTTTTACAGGAATCACATTACAAATCTGTAAAAAAAAATACATAAATAAAAATAGGTCACAGTTTACGGTGTTAATATTAAAGACATTTTCAGCTTTTTTGAATGAATTTAGAATTTTGCACCAGATTGCACTGTTAATGGAAGTAAAGTCAATACAATTTCTGAATCTTTTCACCATTGAATTTTTTGTTTCCATTGCAGCGTATTGCAACTTTCCACACTGTAATTTTTTATATAAACACTTTGCGTAAGCACCTATCAGGTTTGTTTGTTTTGATTCATATTTTCCACACAAACATCAGCTTGTTTACATAGAACTATTGTTGGCCGTTGGAGCCAGTAGGCTTTATCTTGAGAGTCTGTGGCTCATCCAGTCAGTTCTGACCCACTTATCACAGTCACATAGAGGTGTGTGATAACCCAGAAATCTCAATGGGTCGCTCTAAAATCCAGACAGTATAACGTTGTATTACATGAATAATTAAATACAGTGTTATTAAAAAATATCAAATTCCAGTTTATACACACCTAGACAAACATACTTATATTTAATGTTATTGTTATGATTTTATCAAATTCTAAATATATAGCTTATGCCTACAGGGCTTGTTGCTATGCTGATTTAGACCTTTTGTCAGTGCAGTGGAGATCAGTTGGCTCATTGCTCTCTGACAACAACACGCTTTTGGGACGAACATTTCTGATGTCTTTTCCATTACTGGGTTGTAGCTGGAAGGGCATCTGCTTTGGAATAGTTGGTGGTTCATTCTGCTGTGGCGACGCCTAATGAATCAGGGACTTAGCCAAAGGAAAATGAATGAATGAATGAATATCTGATGTCTTGATTATTTGATTACTATAATAATATACTTTGGATGAAGTATAAATCGGCAGTGATTGACTGATGGATTATTTAATGCTTTTTAGTGATATTTTAGTGCATTTTTTGTTCATATTTTTAAATGATTCAAACAACAAGTGCCAAAATGTGTTGGAAACCCCCTCAGCCTGAAGGACAGCACTGTCATCTGTAACTCGAGCTCAGACCCAGCATGCATCTGCCTCCCTTTTGACTTCCTTCCTTCAGTGCTGGAAGGCTCCTACTCACGGTTAAAGGGGTTGATCAGAGAAGCATCCAAAAGCTTCAGAAGGAGGACCCTCGCATGAGATGTTTGCTGCGTCATGCAAGGGGTTGCATTTCATCCTACCATGAAGAATAGATAAACACTGTACAGTTCTGGCTCCAATTTAGAAGTTTATTTGAGTCCTTTTTATACTGCTTGTAGTCTCTCTAAAATGAATACATTTTATTCAACCTATAAGCTGAAGTATTATACTTGAGGCTCCACTTTGGAAGACCAACAGCGACAACAAGAAAGAGCCTGAAATAGCGTCCCACCTGTGGGCAGAGATCAGAGTTATGGAGACAGCTAACACTCACTGCTGTGTGGCTCTAACTGAAGACCACTAGTCAGCGCTAATGTGTGTATTATGTTTATTTTTCTGATCTGTACTGTTTGTTTACATGTGGTGTTTGTTATTTAGTAATCTTTTATTAAGATTATAATGCCTACTTTGGTGGTATATTCAGAAAACAGACCTAAAGCAGGCTTGTTGGGAGTATAGCATGTGTATCTTCTTTCAGAGGGTCATTACTTGACAAACAGTGCAGAGGTGATATAAATAGCTCATTGCTCCAAGTGTGGCAAACGACACTACTGTAGCAGCACTTCTCCATACAGGTGGAGCGCAGGCAGTTTGGCATTTCCTCAAGTTGTGACCTGCTGCACTGTTTTTGTCTCTTTTGTGTGGATTATTATGGTGAAAATTGTAATGCAGGTCTAGCAGCTTATAAAAGAAAATGTTTGCATTATTTTACACTGAAACTAAACCTTAAATGTATAATTAAAATATCGGAGAAGACCTATAGCATGTGTCCGCACTTGGCAGGGATAGTTTGATAAAATAAAAACTGCAGTTGCTCTGTTCAGTTGAATAAGTGTGAATGCTAAGTTCTGAATTTGCTTCCAAATAAAACTGAAATATGTTTGAAACTGTTTAACTGAAATATGAACACAACACAGACCAAAGACATCCAAACAAAACAAAAAAACAGTACATGATATTACAAGATGTGACCATTAAAAATGATAGGATGCTGTTTTTTCTGGCCTTAGTCATGATGTTGTTTATTTCAGTTCAGTACATTTTGTGTGTGGTGGGGGGGATTTCTGAATTTTGAACCAGTTCACAAGGCAGCAACCTATAAATCACATCATGTGTAAATCAGTCTGTTCAATGTTTGTTAGATTCTGCTACAAAATCTGCATCATCAAAGCATTTTTGGGTTGTTTGTAGGTATGGGACGATCACCGTTTTCAAGGTATGCCGCCGTTTTGGAAAAGTCAAGGTTTTAAAACCGGCAACATTTTCTGTAATGAAGACAGCAGAAGTGATTCATTTGAATTATTCAGCCTGACATGTTTACTGCTCCAAAATATTTTAAATCTTTCACAAAATAAAATATATTGTGTTCAAAAGGTAAAAAAGATTTTTTGTTTTTTTACCCAGACATTTAAAAAGAACTTATTTTAGAGCAGTGATCACAATACCATGATACCGTACAATCGTGATATTTTTATCCAAGGTTATCATACCGTCAGAATCTTATACCGGCCCATGCCTAGTTGTTTGTTTGTTTGTTTGATTAAGTTTTTAGTTTTAAAAATGACTTTTTTTTTTTTTAAGATTTATTTTTGGCCTTTTTGCCTTTATTAAGCGGATAGGACAGTTTTACAGACAGGAAGCGAAGTGGGAGAGAGAGGGGGTAGGAACGGGAAATGTCCATGAGCCGGGATTCGAACTCGGGACGCCCTGAAGTGCTACTGCACCATATGTCAGCATGCTAACCACTAGGCTATTGCACTGACTTAAAATTACTTTTAAGTGAACCAGAGCAAAACAGTTCTGGGGGGGGGGGGGGGGGGGGGGTCCTGAACCAAACATATGCAAAGAGAACCAAGTAACAAGTATTTCTATTCATTTAAATGGTATTTTTGTTGTAGCAGGCTTGTGCTTAATGTCTTGATGTAATGTAGATAATTTTTGTTCTTAAAATAAAACATTATGAAAGAGTGTGGGGAATTGGGCAGGATCTTATTCTCTTTGTGACTTATTGATGGGACAGAGGCAGATTTAAATGTGGGTTTGCAGAAAAGGTTGTCCTATTTTGACTGCTGTGCCATCATGGTGAAAATCAGTTTTAAGACCAAGCAGAATCCTCTGTTGGCTGTTGCTTCAGTGTAACTTCTGCTAATCAATATTGGACAATTCTTATGAATATTTTTCATCCAGCTGTGCAAGAATACATACAATCTGATTTAAGAGAAGTCATCTTTTGCTACTGTGTTGTTTTTAAATAGAAAAAACATTTTACAAGTAACTTTTATTCTAAATCTTGGACCTTATTGTTGAAGCAAAAAATGAACAATAAAAAGATGTGAAGCACCAAAAGCGGCCCATATTAAAATTGATTTGATACTATTTTGGCTAAAATAGTCAAAATGTGTGGTTATAATGACCATCTGACAAGCTAAATCAGAATAGTGCTTAAAATGTCACTTAAATGCAGTATTTAAATCTCATAATTAAATAGAAAATGAGGTGAATAATTGCAAAAAAGTCCACTTTTTGAGAAAAAAGAACCACCCATTCCTGGCTACAGGCCTGTGGTCTGTGTCAGAACTGACAACTTTGTGGGCAAAGTCTCTTGTCATTTAACTTCCTGACATGTCTATACTGTTCTATCAAAGGCAAAAAAACTATATTGAGGTCAAACCAATTAATGTATAATTTAATAATTCATAAAATTTCAAGAATTTTAGATAAAAGATAAGGCAAATTTTCATTTCATGCTGAATTTGTTGTTCAAATCAATTCACCTTTATTTGTATAGCGCTTATACAATGTAGATTGTGTCAAAGCAGCTTCACATAAAAGGTCATAGTAAATAGGAACAGTGTAGTTCAGTTTGTAGTGTTTAAGTTCAGTTCAGTTTAGCTCAGTTCAGTGTGGTTTAATAGTCACTACTGAGAGTCCAAACACTGAAGAGCAAATCCAACGATGCGCACCTCTACAGATCCCGAACCATGCAAGCCAGTGGCGACAGCGGAGAGGGAAAAAAAACTTCACTAAAGGCGGAAGTGAAGAAAAAAAACCTTGAGAGAAACCAGGCTCAGTTGGGCACGACCATTTTAATTTCTCCGCTGGCCAAACGTCTTGTGCAGAGCTGCAGTCTCAGTGGCGGAGGCTGGAAGCTGGCCTCAGCGAAGACTCGTCTGTCTCTGGAGCGTCACAGGAATCAGTCTCATGTTCTCCACTCTTCCATGACCATCGCAGTAGCTGCTCAGGATTCGGCCAGGTCCAGGATATGGAAACCTTGGGATCATCTCGTCGTTGGTCTTGGATCGAATCAGTGACTCTGCATAGTCTGAGGGCCTCGGGAAGAGTATCCCGAGGTGGAAATGGAGAATAAAGAAAATAATTAGCGTAGCTGATGTTCACAGTGTATATCAGCAAGATGCATAACCTGTGTGGAAGCCCCCTAAGTGGTGCACTAAGTGTATGCTTTACTGAACATATAGGTCTTTAATCTAGTTTTGAATTGGGAGAGTGTGTCTGAGCCTCGGACGTTATCAGGAAGGCTATTCCAGAGTTTAGGAGCTATAAATGAGAAGGCTCGACCTCCTTTACTCGACTTTGCTATTCTAGGTACTACCAGAAGCCCTGAGTTTTGAGACCTTAAAGAGCGAGTTGGATTGTAGCGAGACAGAAGATTGGTTAGATAAACAGGAGCTAGATTATTTAAAGCTTTATATGTAAGAAGCAATATTTTAAATTCAATACGAAACTTAACAGGCAGCCAGTGTAAGGAGGATAAAATTGGGGTGATGTGATCAAATTTTCTAGACCTGGTAAGAACTCTGGCAGCTGCATTTTGTACTAATTGAAGTTTGTTAATAGAGGATGCTGGGCAGCCAGCAAACAGAGCACTACAGTAGTCCAGCCTAGAAGTCATAAAAGCATGGACTAGCTTTTCTGCATCTGAGATGGATAGAATACTTCGTAACTTAGCGATATTTCTCAGATGAAAGAAAGCAGTTTTTGTGACATGGGATATATGATTTTTAAAAGTTAAATTGCTGTCTAATATGACACCCAGATCTTTTATAGTAGAGCTAACGCTAACTTTGTATCCCTCTAATTGTAGGTCGAGTTGTGAGATCTGCTGTGTACAGGATTTAGGCCCAATAAGTAATAATTCTGTTTTGTCTGAGTTTAAGAGAAGATAATTGTTGGTAATCCAGTCTTTAACATCTTTAATACACTCAGTTAGCTTGGACAGATTAGACGTCTCGTCAGGTTTAGTTGAAATATATAATTGAGTATCATCTGCATAGCAGTGAAAGCTGATCACATGTCTTCTAATAATGTCTCCCAGGGGTAGCATGTATATTGTAAACAGTAAAGGGCCTAAAACTGATCCTTGAGGCACCTCGTATTTTACTGGGCTGATTTGTGAAGGCTGTCCATTAATATTCACAAACTGGTAACGGTCAGATAAGTATGACTTAAACCATTGTAGGGCCTGTCCCTGGACACCTGTAGACTTTAAGCGATTAATAAGGATACCATGGTCAATGGTGTCAAATGCCGCAGTAAGATCGAGTAGAACTAATAGCGAGATGCACCCTTGGTCAGCAGCTAAGAGTAAATCGTTGGTTATTTTCACTAATGCAGTTTCTGTACCGTGATGAGCTCTGAAACCTGACTGAAACACTTCAAAAATATTGTTGGTCTGCAGAAAGGAGCATAATTGAGCAGAAACAACTTTTTCTAGTATTTTAGATATAAATGGGAGGTTTGAAATAGGCCTATAATTAGCTAAGTTGCTGGGTTCCAGTTGTGGTTTCTTAATAATAGGTTTAATAACAGCTAACTTGTAAGGATTTGGAACATGGCCTAAAGATAAAGAAGAGTTGATAATGTTAAGAAGAGGTTCTCCTATAACAGGTAGCAACTCTTTCAGTAACTTTGTTGGAATTGGGTCCAATATACACGTAGCTGATTTAGAGCTATTTATAATTTTGTCTAGCTCTTCCTGTTTTATGATTTTAAAGCACTGTAGGTTATTTAGATTCAGAGGCGTGTTTACTGGATCTGAAGTATAAGGCGGTGCAGAAAGTTTAATATCTCCTATTTTCTGTCTAAAGCCTTCTATTTTATCACTGAAAAAATTCATGAAGTCATCACTACTAATTTGCGGTGGAACGTTTTGTTCCATAGATGACCGATTATTTGTTAATTTAGCGATGGTGTTAAATAAGAATCTAGGATTGTTATGATTATGTGTGAATAGTATTGTTTAAATCAAATAAAACTGTAAATGTGACTGGAGAGCTTACATCTAGGAGTGCTTACAAAATATCTAAAAGTGCATGTTGAAGGATATTGTAGAAAATAAATCAATAGTTTATTAAGTGTTTGCACGAAACGTGGATCCCCTGACTGCATTATTTTACTGCTCCTTTCCTTGACTTACCGTAATTGAAATTTTCTAATCATGCAGGAAATATCAAAAGATCAAGACTAATGTGAGTTTTTCTGCCACTATACCTACAGTTCTGTTTTATTCATGAGCTCCTCTTTGCATGTTTATTGTGTTTTCCTGTCTGCTTCGCTCTCTCTCTCATCAAGTCAGCTGTTGTCCTTGCTGGGCATTTATTCTACTACAGGAACAGGTGCAGACCACAGCAGGACACTGGGCAGGGTGGGAAGTTTACAGTCGGTTTGAAAGAGAAACTGTAACACTGGAAAAATATGCATTTCTTTTGTATATTTCGTTTGCAGTTTCACAAGACCTGAAATCACGCTTCTGTACATTGGTAATTTATGTCATTTATGTTACAACAAATACACAATTATAATTATTATGTTTAGAGACAATTCTAATACTGGCATAATATCATTACAGTTTTGAATTTTAGATCGGGGCGACGCGGTGGCACAGTAGGTAGTGCTGTCGCCTCACAGCAAGAAGGTCGCTGGTTCGAGCCTCGGCTGGGTCAGTTGGCATTTCTGTGTGGAGTTTGCATGTTCTCCCCATGCTCGTGTGGGTTTCAAAGACATGCAGTACAGGTGAGTTGGGTAAGCTAAAACTGTCTGTAGTGTCTATGTGTGAATGAGGGTGTATGGGTGTTTCCCAGTGATGGGTTGCAGCTGGAAGGGCATCCGCTGTGTAAAAAAATGTGCTGGATAAGTTGGCGGTTCATTCTGCTGTGGCGACCCCAGATTTATAAAGGGACTAAGCCGAAAAGAAAATGAATGAATGAATGAATTTTAGATCAACATGCATGTTGTTACACTGTTCAAGTATTGTTGATAAAATGTTAATATCCATTTCTAATCATGGCTGAGGTCTGAAGAGAGCTGTAGTTCCTCTGTATATCCGCTTACAGATAGCTGATATCTTCACTATCAGGTATCTAAAGTAAGGCTTGTGAACTGGCTGCTGCTCAGGAGCTCAGAGATGTTGATTTATCAACCTCCAATAACTTTGCTATGATGAGAAAAACCTGATTTGTGTCTGAGATCCTAAATAGATAAATGACAGTTATCCAACAGCAGTGATGCACATGTTACTTCATTCATTTTCTTTTCGGCTTAGTCCCTTTATTAATCTGGGGTCACCACAGCAGAATGAACCGCTAACTTAACCAGCATATGTTTTAAACAGCGGATGCCCTTCCAGCCGCAACCCATCGCTGGGAAACATTCATACGCTCTATTTTACACTCATACACTATGGACAATTTAGCTTACCCAATTCACCTGTACTGCATGTCTTTAGACTTGTGGGGGAAACCGGAGCACCCGGAGGAAACCCAAGCAAACACGGGCAGAACATGCAAACTCCACACAGCAACGCCAACTGACCCAGCCAAGCCTTGAACAAGCAATTGTGCAGCCCCACAATTTACCTCCAAACTATATAATACTTTACTTTTATTTAAAACTAATGTCTTACCTCACAGGATTCCACATACCTACACATTCCTGCAGCATCCCACATTTCATTGTGACCATTTTCCTGTAGTACTCCTGCAGGACTCTTAGGGAACTTGCGGGAATCCTACAGGGAACACTACCACACACCAGTCATTTTTTATTCAGTGTTTTTATAAAAGATAATACCTTAATTTAGTCAAGCCCTAGTCTTGGGTTAAGATAATCCTGACTCTTCTGGCTTTAAATATTCAGTAGCTGAACAGAAGTAAATGACTCCCTCCTCTGGTGAACTGTAGGAAATTCATTTCAGTGCAATGCAATTTGACACTAAAGATTGATGTTTTTTTAATATCCTGGATCTGGCTTTGAAATAATAAATACACTGAAATTGATTTATTAAACATAAATTCTAGTGTACCATAGCAGATCAGACCTCAAAGGGCTCTGAAATAATAACATGATCTGCTTGGATAAAAAACATTTCTGTTTAACACACTCTAATGTCATTGGATTATTTTTATACTTTAGCAGGCTATTATTTTTACACTTTAGCATTTCAGTATTCTAAACACATTACATGTTGGCTGTTTGCTCTGAAATATTAACTCATTTTTACCTTTTACATTTTTTTAAGAATGTTTAAGATCAAGTTGACTATATTGTATTGCAAAATATGTTTTGCCCCACAGTAAAAATGACAAAGTTTGACAACTGATATGTTTATGTAATTTTATAGATGATTTTTGTTTTGTTCCACATGGTGACATCTGTTCTAAATGTAAAAATGTTGTCAACTAGATAGAGCACAAAATGACAAGTGGTCAAAATGACAAAAAGAAAATCATAGATTTTTATATTGTTTTAGACAGCACAATACCAATGTTCAACCAACTTCTTAAGAGTTAAGAAACAAAATTTGCCAGAATAAACCTGATTTTTAGTCACAACAAATGAAAACGTTATTTTGACCGATATTTATATTTTCCCTGCTCTTTATTTCAAGGTGTTCTTGGTATAACTATTCACTTGACTACTAAAGCATATTAATTAACTATGTGTACTTAGTATATGGTTAAGGTTAGAATGTGGGGGTTAGTTGCATGTAGTTATCCTTAATTAATTGTATTACTAGTGCATTTAACATGTAACAAGGACACCTTCAAATAAAGTGTTACTTAAGTATTATTATATGACAACATATCATCATTTTACTCAAACATACTGTACCTAGTATGGTAAAACGCTTAAACACACAGATCTACTTACTCAGACATGGTGTAAAGTCTAGATAGGATACAGCTGCGGATACACACATCACTATGGCATCTTTTTTTTTGTAACACTGTATAACAATAATTAATATTTTTACAGTGCTGTGGCGGTTGGTTTTAGGGTTGGATGGGGGTAGGCCTTAATAAAATAAGATTTATAGTGTAATTTAATAAATAACAATCGGTACAACTACTGTTTTTACATTACTGTGACGGTTGGGTTTAGGGTTGGGTAGACGTATATAAAATACAATTATTATGAATTTTTAATAAATAATATAAATAATTCTGGTTAACTGGTCTGATCTAGCAACAACCGACATAGAGGCATCCTATTATATTTACTACATTAGCAGGATTTCCATAGAGTTAATGAGTTCGCACATGTTTGTTATGTTCCACAGTAATAATGACAAAAATATCTACTAAATTTGACTGCGATAAAAGTTTTTGTTTGGCAATGTTTTAATTCTCGCCCCAGGTCGACAGAGGGCAGGAATGTGCCGTACATAGCTACTACAGAAACTTCCAACCGGAACGACAGAGGAAGAGAAATAGGCGTAAGTGAAGACGACAATTTTGTTGCGACTGTACTAGCCGACGTGTTCCCCGTAGAAACCCGGTGAATTGTTGTCATTTCCGATCACTTCACCCGTCCGGTGACACACCCCCTGTGAAAAGCCTCGCTTGGATGGTCAATGGCCGTGAGGCTCCGGCACACGGTATGTTGGCGCACACATACTGTTATCAGCACAGCGAACAGCCAGCTGCCGCTTACACTGCACCGAAACTGACAGCAAGTGCTTGCATAAATTGCTGCTTGTTTTTTTACTGTCGGCAAGCTTTCGGCAGGTATCGCGTGCAGGATTAATCAGACGTCAGATAAACACGCGGGAGCGACGCGCGCAGCATTTCCGTTTTACCCTGCAGCTAAAAACCGGACGGTTAGCTGCTATGCTAAAGCTAACGTTTAATGAACAACCAGTGCGTGTTTTCTTTCTCTTTCTCACCCTGTGGGTGATAACGTGCATGGGCGACTATTGTGTAAAATCAGTGTGTACATGGCCTAAAAACGACGAGGAAGTGTTTGTTTTGTAATGAGCTGCTGCTGTCCGTGTTGATCCGCGGCTTTCTATCTTTGTCATCATGTAAAAATAGCGTTGAGTTGTAGCTCTTAAACGGATTTACCGGCGGCTCGTCGTGCTTTCACGGCGATCAGGAGGCACTAGACACAGGTAACTTAACTGGCAGAACGGTCACTGCAGGACTTAAAGCTAGTTTTTGCTGGTAGCTTGTGTTTTATGGATGCTTGGCTAGCAGACAGTGCTGAACTGAACCGAACCTGCGCTTTGTTTGTGTTGTCATGATGGGTTTGTTTCCCTTGACAGTTTCAGTTCTTCATGAAGTTGAGGTCGTCGATAAAAACTAAACTAATAGGATTTGTGATTTAGCTGGTCGCTGTGTGTATATATATTATATATATATTAGGCTGCTGTTGCATCAAATAACATATAAATTTTTATATGCCAATGTGTCACCGAGAGTAGTTTGAGAATGTCATTTCATTCTTTGGATCAGCTTGTGCTGTGTTTAATAAGGTGTTAACAGCGCTGTAATTATGCTTTAGACAGTTGCACCTGTCATATGACTGGATGGATGAGGTGGAGCGGAACTGTGAGTTGTGCACGTGAACGCTGTTCACTTCTAAGGTTTCATCCAGGTCGTTGCCTGTGGTGAGATCGCTAAACACAATACTCTTCAAGGATGCCATCAGACGATACTTTTAGCTTTGTATTAGCACTTGCTTCACCTGTGAGGTACCATTGTTTTCTGGCAAAGAGCAGTTTATTCAGGTGCAGGTATGAAGTCTCAGCTTCTGTCCAGCAGTACGCCATGTTCACACTGCGGCAGCACAGGCAGAGTCTCCGGCCGTCTGGTGCATAAGCGACCTTAACCCTGTACAGCCTGACGTATGAAATAACAGATAGAACGGGGGATTCATTCTTTTTAAGTTGGAACAGTTTATTTTTTTAAGTCCAACCTTTTTTTTATATAAAGGTTTGCTCATGTCTTTTGTGTATGATAGAGAAGAAGAAAACAACGTCCGAAAGCACACATCTGTTTTAATTAAAAACAAGCTTAGCCAAAAGCTACAATTAGGTGCTAATTTTGTTCATTTTATAGCTGCATATAGTACAATGATGTGTGTGTTGTTATTCAGAGCTTTTTTACATGCTACAAAGTGCTTATGAATATCAGATACTGCTCTATAATGTGTATGTTTTATTAAAATGACATGCAAATTGATAGATCACTCAGAAATAAGAGTTAGCTTTTAATTTACTCACACTCTGGCCATCCAACACTACAGTTACTGTTTTCTGACAATTAGTTTTGCTATCTAAAACTGTAGGTATTGGGTGATAAATGAATGCAAGTCAATCACTACCACCACTTTGAGAGTCAAAAACAAATAAAGTCAATACAAAATGAATAGCTAAGGCTCCTGACAGTACATTGGGGTATTTTGAAGTAAAATGATCAGTCTGTGGAAGAAGCTGAACATAATTATAAGCATTATTACCTTTAGTCCAGAGTTCTTTACAATAGAAACCAACAAAAGCATGTACTGTATTTTAATCCAAATGGTGCTAACGCTGAATGCTGTAAACAATCAGTGTCTGATCACATGTGAGTTTGCCTTTGTTGTAAATAATTGCAATTTCTAGCACAAACTGATTGTTTCACTTTGTAAAAGTGTTTCATTTAGAAACATTTTTCATTTGGTAACAATGTTTCAACAGGAGCCACATGTATTTTGTTTTCCCTCTGTATGTTTTCTTAACCCTAAATTTACCATATTCAGTGGTGTAAAGTAACAAATTGCAAATACACAAATTACTGTAATTGAGTAGTTTTTCTCAGGAATTTACTAAGTAGTTTTATAAATGTGTACTTTTACTTTCCCTTGAGTACATTTTTAGTGCTGTATCGATACTTTTACTCCACCACTTTCCTTCAGCCTGCAGTTACTACTTTATTCGATGAACTACCTCAAGACATGGGCGATTTATAATTGCAGCAAACTGTTTGAAAGCATGAAAAGTGTCAAAGAAGACGTCCAAAATCTTTACACGCATTGACCCAGAGACTGTTTAGATGTATGGCACTGATGAAAAGATGACGGATGTTTACTGTGTGATGACCAAAATGACCTTAAACACCCAGCAGGCAGAAGACATTAACATGTCGTCAGATTGACGTTGTACCCCAATGTCTTGGGCACTTTGCATTTTGTTTGGAAATGAATATCGAGTTGATCGTGTACTGATGTTCAACATACAACCAAATATCTCTCAGATGTTGGATTTTGGTTGCCATACTTGACGTATAAATGTCAGTATTTAATGTCAATAAGATGTTGGCTCAAAGTGGGATTTTGGTCACTTTCCAACACAACCTAGAATCAACCAAATATCAACGTCATTTAATGTCGTTATTGGACATCAAAATAACATTGTTCTTACACATTGGCTAAACATTGAATTTTGGTCACCTGACGTCACGACCTAAATCTAACCTAATATTAACATCTTATGATGTTGTGTGCCTGCTGGGCAATAACTAAATGCACTACAGAATGTTACGTTTACACACATCCACAAATTACATGTAAATGCATCAGCTTGTTACAGCGTAACACTCACTACTCTTGAGTACTTTTGAAAGGTTTTACTCGTACTTTGAGTAATATTTACAACAGATACTTTTACTTGGTCTACATTTTTGGTAAATAATGGAATAATGGTTCTTTTACTTAAGAATGATTTTTCAGTACTCTTTCCACCACTGACCATAGCTTTCTTTTTATAAACATCATTGTATAATGTATGATCTACTGCAGTGGCAAGTAGTGCAAGTATCCTTATTATTTACAACTAATATATAAATATATATATATTGCTTAAATGACATTTTTTGTTCCTTGTTTTAAAAAATCTATTGGTAAAAGAGCTTTTATGTTTAGGGTCCAATAGAAAAGAATAATTTACCTGCTAACTTTCGATCCATTGCATCATTTAAGGCAGGATTGTCCAAACTTGGTCCTGGAGGTCTGGTGTCCTGCATAGTTTAACTCCAACTTCCTTCAACACACCTCCCTGGAAGTTTCTAGTATTTCTAGAAAGAGCTTGATTAGCTGGTTCAGGTGTGTTTTATTTGAGTTAAAACTAAAATATGCAGGACACTGGCCCTCAAGGACCGAGTTTGGAAACCCCTGATTTAAGATGTTCAAGCAAATTTTGCTGTCATATTTTACTTTGGACTTTACTTGTTTTTCCTCAGGATATTGTCGTTTATGTGGTGATTTAATTTACTGATCTGTATAACTTTTTGTACTATGTATATGCATGTATGTATACTACCCTTTTTTAATGTTTGTTTTGTTGTTGTTGTTTTGGATGTTAAGTAATTTATGCTTTGTTTTTGTCTTCTTGTGTTATTGTTATAATTATGTGATTGTGATTAATTGTGGGACCCCCTTGAAAATGAGATGTATGAGAATATCTCAAGGGGTTTATCTTAATGTTAATGATTAAATACACAAAATATCTGTCAGTTTTCTTTTATAAGTCACCAAGGATGATGATTTAGTCTAAAATCATCTTTAAAATTCTACTCATGGGAAAAAATCTTTAATACTTTAACAGGATTTTTTAAGTTTTGGGCATAAAAATCCCTTTATGCTTAGATTTGTTGTTTAATGTGAATCTGAACATATTATTCCTTCAAAACGTGATCGAGCAATATACATGTATATAGAAAACCATTTATACAGTTTTTCATATTTACATTTGTAATGCGTTTTCCATGCAATGAAAGTAGGCTGTCAATTGTGTGTGTGATTAGCAGAACTATCCATTCTTTAATAATTTCTATTTGTGGCAAACACCCCAAGGTAGTGTTTTGGCAGTGTATGTGAGTGGTCAGGCTTGATCTGTGTGTCTGACGTGATGTTTTGGTGTTTGTTGTCAGGGGATGAGAGGAGAGCAGGTGCTGCGCTCCTGGCTGCGGACTCATTGACTCTCTCTTTGGGCTCAGGATGGCGCAGGGAGGGCCTCAATTGGACTATCAAATACTGCAGGACCTCAGGCAGCGCTTCCCAGAGATTCCAGAGACAGTAGTTTCTCAGTACCTTCTTCAGGTGAGAACCAGCAAAATAGGGTGCCTGTGCAATATTTTTAAGGTGCTTTGACCCAGAAATGAATTTAAATGACAGAAAGCCTTTGGTGTTTTAATGTGACTTCACATAAATATTGTGTTACTAAAAATAACATATCCATAATGCATTATATAAGTGGTTTAGTAAAAATAAATTACATTTGGATTCTAGTACAAATATTGTAACAAAATGTTATTGTTAAAAAAATTTTCAATAGTATTTTGTAATATTTTTACATAATGTTTTCATTTTTTGTTGTTTTTCAGATTTCAGGGATATTCTTAAGTGCTTTGCTTTTTTTTATTAGTTTTATTTTAGATTTAGAGTTTTGAAACATTTTATTTAACAAGAACCGTACTGCAGTACAGAAGACATAGATTTTAGGAATATTCCAGCATTTTCTTTCTTGCTAACAAGCGGTGGACAAATAATGGCCTTCCTAAGCCAAGTGGCAAATCAGGTGACATGTTGTTTTGATATCTGTGATTGAGATGGTTGAATCATGGCCCCGTTTACACTAATACGTTTTCGTTTTAAAACAGCGTTTTAGAACGAAAACGATCCACATTTTATCACAATTTGTTATTCTGGTATGTATAAAATCCATAAGGAGAAGAGCGTTGGCTACATTTCTGCTAGCTGCAAATCTGTGAGATTGTGTTGTCAGGACTGGTGACAATTTTAAGTTAATACATATGTAGCCACGTACACTGATCCCGTTCATTTGACCAATTGCATTCCTTTATTTCCTATATTGTATAAACTTAATGTGCTTTCTATTGAAATTACGGGAGTTTTATACAAGAAATAAGAAAACGGGAGGGTGGCGGGAGATGGGTCTGAAATACAGGAGACCCCCGAAAAAAAACTGGAGTGTTGGCAGGTATGCATGCATTTCCTCTGATAATCTTTATTGTGTGCCTGTAGCCTGACATTAAGCACATATTGGCAAAACCCCACACAGTGACAAGAGCTAATGTTTCATATTTTTCAATGAAAATGAATGGAGGCTGTAATTAGGCTCTGTTTTGTTATGAATTTGCATACAGTGAAGATGACGGTCTTATAAACATTATAAACTTGTGAAGTCTAAACTTACAATGAAAGAATGCAAGTCTAAACATTGTGTACTTGATTTTGAGAAAAAGCCCCAATCAGGTAGCGCTAATGTCTGCAGCCACGCCTCCATTTTCAGATGTCTTCGTTTTCCCCCATCCACACTGACACAAAGCAGCAGCATTTTAAAACAAAAACATCCTGTTCAGCGTTTCCAAAACACTGTTTTCTGGGCTCAAAAACTCGGGTAGTGTAAACAGAAGGTGTAACGGTAGCAAAACTTATGCATTTTAAAACTTAAATGTATTAGTGTAAATGGGGCCTAAGACCACCGTATGTTTCAACATTTTTGTTTATGGCATTTATTGTCTTGTAGCTATTATTAATCTGTGACTCCATATTGAATGCAACACAGCATTTGTCTATTTTTCTTTGAGCAATTAACAAATGATCTACTGTCTCACAGCGAAACTTCTTTGAAATGTTGCAACCCTATATGGTTTATTGTGTTCGTCATGCCATCCCGGAGTTTTCATTATAATGTTCATTGCAGTGCTTATCGACATTGCCTTTATCATTTCTGCATCATTTTGACACAAAGCCAAAACAGTTCACAGTAGGAAGCTATTTCAAACACTATTTATAAAATGTATTAAATAAAAACCTTGTTGTTCTTATAAATTGATAAATATACAATAAATTCTTTGTTTCTCCCACTATAATTTTACTGAAAAATCTTAGACAGCCCTAGTATGTACACCATATGGTATACAATGTGTGTGAAGTTTTATTGCTGATGTTTTTTGCTGTGTCATCCTGTCCGAATGCCTTTACTGTGTGTCACAGTGGTGTCAGGTGCAAGAACCTGTTTAACTTAGTCTTCAATTTCCTTTGCAGAACAACAATAACGCGGACCTCTGCTACCACCTGCTGGCTCAGGAGAGTAATCGATACCTGTATGAGGAGTACCACAGCCCAGATGACTTGCACTTAAACCGGAACCACATGCTGCGTATCAGTGTTGGCTACCCTGTTCCTGATGGGGTCAAAAATAATCCTGGCGGCCGAGCTTTGGTCCACAGTTCCAGCGATGGGCATATCGAGCATCCTCGAAGTGGCTTCCCCGAGCCTCTCTCTGCTCCCGCTACCATGGCTCCATCACCCGGATACAACCCCTTCTTCAAAAACGACCAATCACGCTCAAACATCCCCACCCCTCCACCCAGCATTCCAGGCATGTCGCCCACTTACCATCCAGTCTCGCGTTACATGACTCCAATAACAGTGACCCTCTCCCAAAACATGCCTTCTGCCCCACAAGCACTGCAAATCCCGCCTGGTGCCTATTGTACCAGCGGGAACACTGTGTACATGCGTCCATCACCGTCTCAAAGTCCTCAACCTACTCCCTGGTCCACATCTGGGACGTCCATGTACCAGCAGTCTCCTTACGCCACCCCTACGTACCAGTCCCCTTACAGCTCTCCCCAACATCAGGTCCAGCAGCCGCCACAGGTGTTTCTACCCATAAGTCCTCCCACCCTTCCGGGGCTATCCTACCAGCAAACGCCTGTGTCCCAGAGGCCTTTTATATCCTCCAAAGGCCCCATGAAGAACCAGATAGAGATCACATTAGAGGGACAGCGACCACGGAGCAACTCCCCTGTACACACTTCACAGGGAGCACTCTATATGGCCACCAGCCCTTCCCCGAGCTCCCCATCGCGGGCCATCAGTATGGCGGGACCTCCAGGGGCCCCCATTCATCAAGGAATGTATGCCCACCAGGCTGTGGCGAGGCCCCGGCCCACATCCTCTCCTCAGCCTGCCCCCTCCGCCTTCATTAAGATCAAAGTTTCTCCGAGGCAGGTGCAGGGTTCATCAAATTCTCCACCAGTTGAGACTGAATCACTCCTCAACATAGTGGACCAGGGCGAGCGACATGGTGCCCCTCCTCCAATCCTGCCCATCTCTGCGCTGCCGGGGAGCATCGCCAACCAGATCAACTGCATGCCTAGACGGTCCAGCTCCGGCTCGGATGACTATGCATATACTCAAGGTATGGATCTGCTTATGCCATTATAAGACAAGATGTCCCATTTTGGTGTCTGCATGAAATAAAAATTCCAAAAGTGTTTTAAAGGGATTATATAGCCTATTCCAAAGGAATGTTTTCAAAGTTTTAAGAACTGTTGGTTTAAGTACACTTTTTTTTTGTATGTTTGTATGTTTACGCTGCAGGAACTGTCAGCAGATGTTATGGAAACATCTTTTGGAGATTCTAAATTAGCTGATACTTTAGATTAGTGTTGTTAAAAGTACAGACTTCGATACCAATCAGTAGTGAAACTTTTTAAAAAATCTATTTGCTGCTAACATTTGAGCACGTTCTTAAACACAGCTGATTGGCCATTGTGTTCACGTGCTCAGCAGAAATGACTGTGATTGGCTGTAAAGGTCATCAGTTCACCACTGCAGATCCATCAGCAAATCATTCGTATGTCAGTATTCGTATGTGACCTGATATTTTCATTTGACGGAAGAAAAAAAGCATATGATGGGGAAAAAAGTAGCCTACGCTGATTCTTAAAAAGGATTCAGTCAGTGCTTTCGTTTGTAAATTTGTCATTTATCTGAAAAATATCTAGGGCAGGACTATTTATTTTATTTAATTTTATTCTTTTTTTCTATGCTGTTGGAAACATTGCAGGTGCATGAAGATGTTCTGTTGTTAATATGTTCGCATGTTAAAATAAATCAGTATTTTAAAATGCAATATTTAATGCGTCACAAAATAGCCACGTATTTTTTTAAATTAAATAATAATTTAACATTAATCTGACCAGTTAACGGTTAATATTCGGTTAACGAGCGGTGGTTGACGGTTGGAAATGACCATCCCTACAATTGCATAACTTGCGTCTTCATTTCATCTCCATTATCAAGAAATCCATGATGCACAACACAAACACCAGTTCAGTCATGAGTTTCTCCAGCCTTGATGCCATCTTTGATGTCACAGCTAGCAAGTGTCACTTCAGAGGTCCAAGTTGTGAAGTTGAGAATATAACCAGGAAAATGGGGAAATCTAGTTCTTAAGGGCACCATTTTGATAGTTGATATTCCTATAACTACCTGGTGCAAAACTCCCTGTCTTTTCTATTGGAAGAACTAGTCATTGCATCTTGACTAGTTCAAAGAGTGTGTAAGGTTTGTGACATCAAACCTCCTTAAAATTATTCAACTCCTCCGCATTTGGTTGTTGTGTTTCTATGCATCAATATTGGGTGTACTGTATATGTGGAAGTGCTGTTCAGTCTTGTATCTAACTCCATATGTCACCTCCTCAGCGCTTCTCTTGCACCAGCGTGCTCGGATGGAGCGTCTGATGAAAGAACTCATGCTGGAGCGCCAGAAACTGGATCAGTTGAAAACGGAAGTGAATGAAATGGAATTTGACGCCCTGCAGAGACGCTTCAGACGGGTGAACAGCACCAGCCTGATCCCTCGGGTAAGAGAGAGACTAAAAAAAACAAGGCTTTTATAGCGTGTGAATGCATCATCTTGAAGGGGCGCGGAACACTCACACACACGTTTTTCATCACTAATAAAGGACATGAATAAATCCTCATCAAATCCCCCAAATGAGCCTTACGTAAAAGCATACATACCTAAAATGTACGTGCAGAATGTGCAAATAACGATGGGGTGGAAATGAATCACATCTGTTCATTTGGTTCCTGCTCAATCTGCATGCTTCACAGACTTTGAATAAATCTCTTTTCATAGATTAAACTGCTGCACATAATGCATCCATCCAGTACAAGCATCATCTCTTTCATCCAAGTTCAACAGACTTCTGTGAAGAGTGTGACAGAGATAAACTGCTTTTATGTGTGTGGTTGATGTGAAAAATTCATGGACTATGTGTGTGTGTGTGTGTGTGTATTTCCTAGCCCGAGGAGATGACCAAAATTCGGTCACAAAACAGACAGCTTCAGATTGACATTGATTGCACCTTGAAGGAGACGGACCTGCTGCAGTCCAGAGGTAAACTAAATTCTGAAAGTATTCACTGCATTGTTTAATATGTATTTTGCTGATAATGAAAGTCTATCATTTCCTTCATTTATGTCTTCTTTTTTAAATTTGTTTTTTAGGCAAGTTTGACTTGAGAACCATGAACAACTTTTATGATAATATTCAGCCTGGTCCTGTTGTACCTCCGAGAGGTGGGAATTCAATTCTGACTTTTATTTAGTCAATTAATATTTGCATCTATAAACATCACATATCAGCCAAAACATCCTAGGCTAATAGATCAGGTTTTTTATGTGTTGAAATGAATATTTACACTTACAGTGTTAAAAATCACACTGTATTTATTCAGTACACATCTCTAAATATCAGTGCTGAAAATACACTACCTGACAAAGCTCTTGTCATCGATCCCAGTTGTAAGAGTAATAATTCTTTTAAATAATAACTTGACTTCTAGTTGATCATTTCAAAAGTGGCAGAAGGGAGATTTTTCAGATGAATCATCTGTTGAACTGCATCCCAATCATCACAAATACTGCAGAAGACATATTGGAACCAGCAGGGACCCAAGATTCTCACAGAAATCAGTCAAGTTTGGTGAAGAAAAAAATCATAGTTTGGGGTTACATGTGTATGGGGGTGTGCGAGAGATCTGCAGAGTGAATGGCAACATCAACAGCCTGAGGTATCAAGCCATTTGTGCTGCCTATTACATTACAAAACACAGGAGAGGGCAAATTCTTCAGCAGGATAGCGCTCCATCTCATACTTCAGCCTCCACATCAAAGTTCCTGAAAGCAAAGAAGGTCAAGCTGCTCCAGGATTGGCCAGCCCAGTCACCTGACATAAACATTATTGAGCATATCTAAAGCAAATGATCAACTAAAAGTCAAGTTATTATTTGTTTTTCCTAAAATTTGAATAAGCAACAAGAATTTTGTCAAATGTCATCATCACACATGTAATGAATACAATAAAAATGATAACGTATTGTTAGTGCATTATACTTGAAGGGTTAGTTCACCCAAAAGTTTGAAAGCACTCACTATTTAATCTCTTTTGTGTGGTTTCAAATCTTTGAGTTACTTTATTCTGTTGAATGCAAAAGAAGTTCAGATGCAAAAACCTCTAAATGCCATCTGAAATTCTCTTCTAGTATGAACATTTTTATCAGGCTGCTATGTGTAGGTTCAGTAATTTCACTTTTATGCCAAAAATAAGTTATTTTCATGGTTTTTAAAGTGAAATAAATCAACATAAACAAAGGAGGTTTGAAATTTCAAACAACACTCTTTATATTTTGAAGAAAGCTAGAGAACTGCTTTCTTCAAAATATCTTTTGTTCAACAAAAGGAAGACTCGTATAGGTTTTAAACAAGTGAAGGGTGAATGAATGATGATTTTTGGGTGAACTATCACTTTAATCCACCAATTAATCTTACACAGTTGAATCTAAAGTTACCAGTTTTGTTCCTCTTCTACACTTGACAATATACTAAATTCAGTGTTTCACCAAATACCTCATGTAATTTCTAAACCATCCTTCCTTGAGCTAAAATTATCTCTTTGCTCTCTGAATATCCTGTCAAATTCGTCCTGACCTCTAACTACTCCTGTGGAGTGGAGGGTATTAGATTTCTAGTTATGATCTGGTGTTTCTTGCACCCTCGTTCTATTTTCATCACTCTTTTGTTGCCATGCGGGGCCAGTGGCCTAAATTGTCAATGGGTGTGACAGAACCGCCAGAGCTCCCTCAAGCCTTCAAATTTAGCTCACAGCCACAACAAATAAATGTGTGTGCTATCTCATAACCCGTTGTCTCCTCTAACTAGCTAAACCTACGGCTGTGCAACGGGATGAGGATTTCGAAGGCGCTCAATGGAACTGTGAAAGCTGCACTTTTCTTAACCACCCCGCTCTGCACCGCTGCGAACAGTGTGAGATGCCACGCAACACTTGAGCCTCACCGCGACCCTTTCCCACTGGCCATGAACCTCATTCTTCCTACTAATTTTCTGTACCATCATGAAACATTCAGTTCCTCCTGTCAGCCAACGTTTTGGTTTCCTTGTGCCCTCAGCTTCACCCAGCAATAACTGAGCCGTACCACACAGAACAAATAAATATTATCCAATCAGACCCACCCTGTGTTACCTCTTGAGGAGCTTCCTGCACTTGTATTTACTTTTTTCTACTGAAAGATGCTTTAAAAGAGGAAGGAGGGTGACTTGACTTCACACAAGCAAGCAAAAGGAATTGATTGATTGATCGATTGGCTGGAGTGGACCAAGAAGGTGTGGTTTTTAAGTGGAGGGGGCGGGGCTTCCATATGTGGAGGAGGAGGAAGAAGTGTGGTTTACCAAGCTACCATTCCAAGCAGAATAAGACTGCCGCGTTTACAAGAAAAGGCCCAAACAATCCCTCGCACAGGGCTTCTTTCACAACACGTTCATTGTATGGAGATACAAGCAGGGGCTGATTCATTTTAATGTAGACTTTACACTGTATGTGCTCACCACGAGCCCTTCTCATGAATGAAGAACACTACAAGACCTGCATATGAACCTATACCTGGTACTTTTATGCATATTATGCCACACTGTATTCTGTGTTGAAGATGTTGATTTCCTGTGCAAATGCCTCAAGTTGCTGTACTTAATAAAGGATCTGATTCTATGTGACGATATGCAGACGATGGAAGTTAAAGGTGTTGAAGTGCGTTGAAATGTGCGGGGTTTTTTTGGTTCAATGTGTGACGAAATTTGAACTGAAATATGAAAACAGGGCAGGGCATACATTAGCTCCTCCCCTTTAAAATAAAACAGCCAATAGAATTTATCTTGGGATGCTTGTACATTTGGTTCAATTACCTGGTCTGAACCCAAGTTCGATTGACTCTTGCCCCCTTCTCGTCTGGTTTGTGTTCACACTGTCTTTTTTTTCCCTTCTGAACCCTGGTCACTTGTGTCATCGGGCTGCTGTTGTGTGTACAGCTGTTGCTAGGTGATGGCCACGAAAGCCGAGGCACCAAAATGGAAAGACATAATGCACTGAATCTTTTGGTTTTGGTAACATACAGAGAGCGACTTGCGTTTATCTGCTGCAAAAATATTAAAACGTTCAGAACATAAAGCGATGTTTGCAGAAGTTGTGTTTGGAGGAGACAAGCAGACATTGGCTGTGTCCAAAACCGCCTACTAAGTAGGTACTGCATTTGAATTTAAGCGTACTACTCGAATTTAAGCGTAATGGAACTTGAACCTACTACATCTGCCATTTTGTCATGATCACGTGACCTACCCTCGTGAGTTGTGTCGCTTCACCCCCATTTAGAATTCTCTCAAGGGGCATCATGGGATAGTGCAGCATGCATGGGATGCGCACTTCAGAATCTTGCCGAAAGTAGTAGCTCATTCGGGTACTTCTCGCATACTGATTTTTAAATTCTATGAATCTGGACATACTACTCTGCTCGCATACTGTTTTTAGTGTACTATATATTATGGGAGTATGAGGTTTCGGACGCAGCCATTATCGCTGTGTTTGCAATGGGTCAGACTCGCTTGTCGCCAAGCTAACGTTAGGTGGTAGACCGGCGTTTTTGCAATAGTTGCTGGAATGCAAATGAAAACGTCAATAAAAACAAAGGATCAACTCATGTCAGATCAACAAACAAATGTGAGACATCACCTCCAGTAAGTTATGATGACATATTCACAACTCTAAAGTTATCATAAAGTTATTTTTTTTTTGTAATTAAATCAAACCAAACAACATTTCAAACAACAAAATTATTAATTATTAGGAAAGCTCAAATTTAGAAGTTGGGTCCACTATTGGACTTTGTTGCCATATGGCAACATATAAAAGTACCTTAATAAACGTTTCCCCAATTTCTTTTTACAGCACTTCAATTTAAGCCATTGAGAAGAAAATCAGTCAAATATTTTATTCATAGATCTATCATACCATGTGCAGTAGAGGGTTAACGAAAGCAATGTATATTATTTATTAAATTTCCCATTAATTGTATTTTATTAACCTCTACCCTCACCCCGGCACAGTAACGTAAAAACAGTAGTTGTACAGAGATTTATGTTGTCTATTAAATTACCCAATTAATTGTACTCTTTAACATCTACCCCTACCCTAAACCCAACCGTCACCGTAATGTAAAAAAATTAATTATTGTTATACAGTGTCATAAAAAATGCTGCTATGTTAATATGCGTTTCGCACTTCCGATCGACCGTGTTTCTTATCTAGAGTTTACCAACTAATGTTTGTTGTACAGTTGGCGGTTTACTTCCATTATGGTACAATTGCATTCATATCAGAAGTGAACTGGACCCCAAACCACTTCTTTCAGGCGGACTCGGGTACAGTTGAGTACAGAAGACATTCACAGTAGCTAAACATACCGTACTTTGACGTCAAATGAACCTAAGTGTATCTGCAAACTGCATAACTTGTAGTAAGCTGAAGAGGCAGTTATCGAGATCCCATTGAACCATGTGAGATGTCACAAGACGTTGTAATCAAGATGGCGGAAATACTTACCAGAGAATATTTTCATCAGATGTTTTCATGAGTTTTCTCCAAATTTATCCACAACCACTTTATTTGATATATTATTATTTTCATTCTTTTAGCAACTCCACTCGCTGACTTCATCCGTTTTGTCATGACAGCCAACTTAGAGTCGCAAATAACAGTACAATGGCGAGCGTGTCATGTATGTAAGCCTCCGCAACTCGCGGCTGTATGTTAAAAACTGTGATATTGGGGTAGGTATAGACGTTAATAACTGTGATGTACAGCGCCATCTTGCCGACAACATAGTTTTGACATGTCTCCATAACTGCAAGTTTCACCTCTAACGTACTACAAGTTATGCCCCTAAATGCCCTCAATGAACCTGGGTGTGGACCAAAAGTTTAATATGATTTCATAGGAGGTGGCACAGTGGTAAGCACAGTCACCTCACAGAAAGAAGTTGCTGGTTCGAGGCCAGGCTGGGTCAGCTGGCATTTCCGTGTGGAGTTTGCATGTTCTCCTCGTGTTCGCGTGGGTTTCCCCCACAATCCAAAGTCATGCGCTATAGGTGAATTGAATAAACTAAATTGGCCGTAGCATATAAGTGTGTATGTATAGATGTTTCCCAGTAATGGGTTGCAGCTGGAAGGGCATCCGCTGCCTAAAACAGACGTTGGATAAGTTGGCGGCTCATTCCGATATGGCGACCCCTGACAAATAAGGGACTAAGCCAAAGGAAAATGAATGAATGATTTCACAGGGACTTTAAAACATTGAGACGTAACACCATTATTCTTATTTATCTGTTTATTTTGGTTAGTATATAAATTAGTACAGTATGTCACAACTGCATACGGGACAGAAAAAAATCCCCAACAAAAAGCACGCAATCACTCAAACACGCATTCAAATGGTACATGCATCCTCGTTCAAACGCACTGACATGCGCACAACAGACCGACAGTGCTAAGAAACAACCCTACAGTCTGCTTTTGACTACCTGTTTGGATACGTATGCAAAAGAAGACTAATAATCACTCTTCAGATACCAGTCAAAACACTAGTCTATATGCAAGGCTTCGTTACACCACAAGACCTAGGTTCTCTACAATGCAAAGTATCTTCTACCAGATCCTCTAAAAATGAAGATATGCGGAAATATGTATTCAGATGTGCACGAAGAAACTATTTGTGTGCTATGTACATGATATGTGCTTAAAATAATAGCAGTCTTGTTTTCTTACCATTAAGAGAGTTATGCTTTGGAGCACATCTATGGATAAGGGTGTGATACGTTTTTCACATTGAAATATATGCTATTTCAATAGTAATCTGCTTAAGGGTCAAATGTTTTCTCCTGCAGATTTTACAACTGGTTTAAATTAGATGTAATTTTGTTGATCAACAGAATGTGGCTTCATTTTAACAAACTACGATGATGCTTCATGCGTTACTGTACTGTCACTGAACAAGAACCTCTTTTGTGCAAAATTTTAATTTCACCGACAGAGTTTTGCTTGATTTTTAAGACTTTCATACATCTATATGCTATTGCCAATAGGCTACAGCGCAAGTGTCAAAATGTGCGTCCCAAATCGCATACTTATGCACTGTTCTAGCTGTTTTATAGTATAAATAGTAGTGCGTTCACACTGAAAACTCCAAAAAGTAGTGCACTTTAAATACCCGAATGATGCACTTATTCAACCGTTAAACAGAAGTGTGGAATGTTGGACACTTCACGGACTCTGCTGCTGCTTTGCTCACGTGGCGGAAGGAGCAGAGCTTTTGGGGACTGACGTTGGATTACTTTATTATTTTGGATTGTGAAAGCAAAATTCTAGGAGAGTGATTATGCTGCCTGCTGATTGTGAATGCGGTTATAATCATGGAAGGTATTATTTACTGGTTTGGTCATTTCTTTTACTAATTTGGCATCCGTCAAACATCATCAGGGAAACGGTTTGAATTTCCGCTTAGTAACAAAAAACGTTCCATTTGGGACGACACTACATATATATACTATGCTGTTGAGTGTGTAAGTGTATAGTGTGCCATTTGGGACGCAGCTAAACTCAGTTTCTGGTGGGCCGCAGCTCTGCACGGTTTAGTTTCAACCCTGATTAAGCACATTGGCTTGTTTGAAACCTACAGGTAATGCCGCGGTCACACAGCATGCAAAATTCTGTTGTGCAGCACTGCAGAAAGGGGCGGGATTAAACAAGATGATTAGACATTTAAAAAAGCCAGCGTTTGCTCCAGGTTTTAAATTTCTGTCCAGAGAGGTCATGTTTTGATCTTCGATTGGTCTCACGCAGCCACATAATGTGATTTCGCAGGTCAGAGTTCATAGAGCTTGAACTTTTCAACGCAGCAAATTTTGAAACTTGTTGCACGAGCTTACGTTTCCGGTCTGCCGCATTCGCATGTGTATGAATGGAAGTCTATGGGGAGAAAAGTGCAGTGTGACTGTGGCTTGAGTTCCAATTCTAATTAAACACACCTAACCAAACTAGCGGAGTGCTTCAGGCTTGTTTGAAACCTACAGGTAGTGCCGCGGTCACTATCATTTAAGCATGTGAAATTCTGTCGTACGGCGCTGCGAAAAGGGGCAGGATAAAACAAGATGATTAGACATTAAAAAAGCGAGCGATTGCTCCATATTTTAAATTTCTGTGCAGAGAGGTCATGTATTGGTCTTACACAGTCACGTGATGCATTTTCGCAGGTCAGAGTTCACCAAGCTTGAACTTTCCAACTCAGTGAACGGCGAAACTTGTCGTACGAGCTTGCGTATGAATTGAAGTTTATGGGGCAAAAAGTGCAGCATGACCGCAGCTTTAGTCTGTTGAAGCAGGTTTGGAACTGAACTGTGCAGGGTAGCAGCCCTCCAGTAATTTAGTTTGACACCCCTAGACTAGAGACTAGACAAAATTTTGCTCAAAATCATTCCTCACGTTTGAAAAATGTAAAAGATTTCTGAATGATTTGCAGTGAGTTCAAAAACTGCTCAAACTAATTTGTAGTGTTGACCAACAGGATACACTTGATTTGATCTGCACTTCATACTTCGCTACATATAGAGCTTTATTTTGTCTGCGAAACTGTAGTCAGCAAAATATTTTGCAGAGGATTAAAAACTTTGCGTGAATTTGCTGTGTTGACCAACAAAACGTAGTCTCGGCCTCAGACGTCATGTCCACAGATTGTTGGCTGAACATCTGATGCAAAAGGCACAAAAAATTAGAAACGCTTCAGAAGCTTCAAAGTCACATTCTGATTGGATCGATTCTAAGGGATTTTTTTTTTCACGGTCCATCTACAAAGCCATCTTGACCGCAAACACGAAATTAAACAAAGTTTGATCTTAAATGTGACTTTTTTTGTGACTTGTGCTTAAAACATCACTGGAATATTGATGATATACAATGAACTGTTGTGTCTGCAAAAGTTTGCTCAATTTTTGTAAATGTGCCTTCACCTCAAGACTGTTTTTGACTAGCTTATCATTATACTCAAACTTTAGATTGACAGCTTTTGTGCACTAATAACACTGTAGCTGCATTCAAAATTGCATACTAATTGTGTTGGCCCTCAGTTTAATCAGATTTTATTACACAACTGTTATAAAAGTATGTTCTATCTGCATGTGACATTGAAATACTGCTTCTGGGTCCAAGCCGCAACTCATTTCAATTGAGAAAATATTCGTTTATGACCACATTTGTGTCATATCACACATTAAAGTGAATTTTATATAAAATCCTGCTGTTCACATCACTTTCCGGACTTTCTGCATTACAGACACTAATATTTGAACCATTTATAAAAAAAATGCATCACTTTCTGTCCATCTGATATCAGGCATGGATATACAGTCAGAATTATTAACCCTCCTTTGAATTTCTTTTTTAAATATTTCCCAAATGATGTTCAACAGAGCAATGCAATTATCACAGTGTGTCTGATAATATTTTTTCTTCTGAGAAAGACTTATTTTTTTTATAACGGCTAGAATAAAAACAGTTTTTAATTTTTTGAAAGCCATTTTAAGGTCAAAATTATTAGCCTATTTAAGCTATATATTTTTCGATAGTCTACAGAACAAACCATCGTTATACAATAACTTGCCTAATTACCCTAACCTGCCTAGTTAACCTAATTAACCTAGTTAAGCCTTTAAAAGTCACTTTAAGCTGTATAGAAGTGTCTTGAAAAACATCTATTCAAATAGTATGTACTGTCATCATGGCAAAGATAAAAGAAATCAGTTATTAGAGTAAACAGAAATTGTTTACCCTCCAGTAAACAGAAATTGGGGGGCTAATAATTCTGACTTCAACTCTATATATATTGCAATCATGATTTTCAAAGGTATTACATCGCTTTGTAAACGTTTACTATCACCATTTGTTGATTCTGCCCATACAGTTTGATATAGTGCCTGGACCCAGAAGCCACTTCGCGTGACGTCACACTTAACAAGTGGATATAGTATGAATGGGAGTAATATGAATGGATTTCAGGCATTTTGTCACAATCACATGACCCATCCACATCAATAGTGTTGCTTTACTCACATTCATGAATATTCACATGTGGCATCATGGGATAGTGTAGCATCCATTAGATCCACAATACAAAATCTCGACAGAAGTAGTTGGTTATTCAGGTATTTCTCGCCTACTGTTTTCGAACTACTCGCCTCACATACTATATAGTAAGGAAGGAAGTATGCAATTTCGGACGCAGCTTGTTTATTTTTTATGTGCTGACGCATCCCAGAGACTTTAAATTTGTCTTTAAACCTTCTCTCGTGCATCTTTCAAATCTCAAATGCTGCGTCTCTCATGGCAAAGTTTGATGGTGCCAGACTTGCAGGCGTCTGTCTGCCTCGCTTCAGATCCCACCACAGATGGAGGTTTCCCCGCTGATTACATCACAGACTAGCAGCTCTCCTGCGAACGGAGACTGACATCTGGAGTCAAACGCTCTTCTGACAGTCAGAAGATGATCAGAGGTGTTAAAATGGCACGAGCAGAGAGAGAGATGACAGACGGAAAAAGAAAAAGAGTGTGATGAAAGGGTTTAATTGAATGATAGAGCAATCTGAGGGAGAATCAAAATATGGATCTATCAGCTCGGCGTCCGCCCCGCATTTTGAGGGTCTTTGTGTCAGTTCAGTGCATGAGCTGCTATCACAACAGTGAAGAGGGACATCGAAGTGCATTGTGGGTGTGGCTTAATAATAATCTTCGTAGTTCTTAGGGTTCAGGCAGTAGAGAATGGCTCCGCCGAAGGAGAAGATGGTGGCTCCCCAGGCCAGACCGTAACCCCAGTTGAACTCATGGTATATTCTCAAACTGATGGTCTCGATGAACTTGATGGGATACAGCACCAGACAGCAGGCCTGCAGGACCACTGTGAGAAACAGAAGAGCGCTGGCAATGAAATTTGTAACCATCAAAGAGACAAAAGTAGGTTAAGAACATTAAAAGTCTTGGAAATCCTCAATGGGCTTTGCTGCTTGATAAAGCTCTTGAGTGAGACCCGACTTCAAAGCGAATTAAAAATCCTCTCAAACCAAACGCGAACATGCTTGTTTCAGATATACCTTACATCTTTTCCCTGTGACGGAGAGCGGCTGATTAATGAAGCGAGCGTGCGATGGAAGAAAAGTTGTTAGGATGCAAATAATACATCGGCTGTTTCCCGCTCCATTAGCCGCGGCAGTTGCGACAACACATTTTCGATTCAATAATACATGAAGGCTAATATAATGTGCATGGAGAACAGAAATGGGAAGCCAACTCATTAATGTCTACAATGTTAGTGTATGTGTGTGCGTAGACAGTTGTGTCTATTTCACCTGCAGCGAAGAGCATAATCGCGACCGGTCGGTAGAAGCGTCTCCTGGAACGAATGCAAACAGACACCAGGGCCACCAGGAAGGAGAGGAGGATAAGAAACGCTCCACCCAACAGCAAAGCCAATGTGGCGATCTGCCAGTCTGCATTAAATCAATAAAGGAAAAAACAGATGGTGGATCAGTTTCCTATCCTATTACACTGCATGCACTGTATTCATATTATATTAAGGCATCATATCAGATCAGAATAAAATCTCATTGTGTATGTATCTCAGTTATGCACTAAAGAAGGCTAAAAATGGCTTGTTTCTAATACCAATTCTATTGAATGTCTTCAGAACAGATGAAATAATGTGTCAAATGGTGTTTTAATGCACTGGAAATGCAAGTCTATGAGCAAGTCGTATTTCAGAATTCAGAAATTCCCTTTTTGTGTTTCAAAATGTGAATTTTAGCTTTAAATAAAGCTGAAACAGTTTTAAACACATTCATTTAAATGAGAAATCATTTTCTCTCATATTATTTAGACAATATATTTGGTAATGTTCATAAATCACAACATTTATATACAAGAAATGTATTAATTACAGGAAACTGAATCCATCTAAAAGAACAATACAGAACATTTGATTTTGTTACTAACTATTGGTTACTTGATAAACATATTAAACCAAAAATAGTTTTATGTATTTTTTATTATCGTTTTAATGCAATGTAATGTATTTTTAATTTAATGCCATGTCAGCAACCAATGCTATTTTCATTTCTTGGTGTCACTTGGCTAAAAATGTCCTTAAGAGTGTTCATTTTATAAAAAAAAGTCTTCTGGAATCATTAAAAGCAGGACAGTCCAGTAAAATGTGCTTTACAGTAAGTTGTGCAATTGTGTAGTACAGACATTGAGTAGGGTCTTCGTCTTTGAGCAAGAAATCATGGGTTATTCTTGTATGTCCAATACGACATCAGGTAAAAATCAAATCTAGTCTTCATTCATTCATTTACTTTTGGGATTAGTCCCTTTATTAATCAGGGATCGCCACAACGGAATGAACCGCTAACTTATCCAGCATATGCAAGCTTATCCAGCTGCAATCCATCACTGGGAAACACTCTCATTCACACTCATACACTATGGCCAATTTAGCTTACCCAATTCACCTGTACCGCATGTATTTGGACTTGTGAGGAAAATCTGAGCACCCGGTGGAAACCCACACAGACAGGGGAAGAACATGCAAACTCCACACAGAAATGCCAAATGACCCTGTGAGACCCTTGCTGTGAGGCGAGGCCACTGCGCCGCCCCAAATCTAGTCTTAAAATAGCTTACAATTCTGTTTGAGATTTCATGCTGTTATTATTGGTTTAGGGCGGTGCGGTGGCGCAGCGGGTACCACTGTCGCCTCACAGCAAGAAGGTCGCTGGTTCGAATTATTGTTTTACAAAGTGAATGAGAGATAGTGAATTATCATCATAATAACTGTTGACAAATAATTAATATGCCATTATTGTATCCAAAACCTTTGTTTAAATGAATGAAAGATGAATAATAAAAAGCCTTCCAGAGTTTCCCACCAGAGGAAGTGACATCACTTAGAGCAAGTCACATGCTATCTCTATCAGTGCTTTAGTCTTTATATAACTGATGTAACAGAGTTGACCAGAATGTAGGCAGGGACATACACTAAATGTATTTTTTTTAATACTAATATTACAACTAATAGAGAAAAGCAGCATAATCTCACACCAATTCGTAACTTTTTGATTTAGTGGCTAATTTGTATGAATTCGTACAATCTCAATTGTGCAATTTAGTACAATTTACTGATCCCTCAATGACTGTTGGTTTAGGTGCGGGGTTAGCTGCCATGCCTCCTATTTAAAATCATACATTTTCATACGGCTGAACCTGATCTTATACGGATTCGCCACTAAACAGACAAAACGTAAAATCCTACGTTTCCTCGTGAGATGAGGCTGGTTTTATGCAAACGTTCATTTTAACGTATTTGTGTAAAGTAAACAAACAAAAAATATGAAAATTAGAAGCTGAATGTATAATTTAGGAGATAAAGAGGCTCGAAATTATGTATTATGAGAGTGTTTAGCTTAATATTTAAAGAGCATCTATTATGGGTCTGAAAATTTCCTTCCATGCAGTGTGTGACACAGCACTAAGGGAATGAAATCATCCAGTTGAGGTTTAAATCTGAAAGTGCGTCATGTTTAAAACTACTGATTCTTTAATGAAACAGTCGACTCCAATAAATTAATCATGTTGGGTTGGACTTTTTGCCTGAACGCATCCACACAGTACATCACCATATATGAAGTACTTGATCCGGTAAAACGTGAACGCGCTTTTCCCCTCAGACTCTAGCGGAGTGCGGGGGATCACGGGACTGATCATGACACGAAGATGACAATTCCTGACAGATGAAGACTTGGCTGTGGGGAATAATGGGTTAAAGTTCATTTTCACAACAATACCACAGTATAGCCAACCTAGTGCTGTGTGTTTGTTCCTGTCATTGTTCAGATTTTTGATACAATAACCAAAGCTGCAACGTGGGTTTCGTCAGCCATTTGCTATTAAAGGAAGGAACAGCAGAGACTATTATGTATGGGACTTTGTCAGTAACTATTACAGTTCATATGGACCAGTTTCTTCTTCTTCGTGATCATAACATGTTAGTGTAATTAAAATTGTTGCCTCGTTCTCTGTAGTTTGCAAAATATGTATTTAATAGTGTGTTGTAACTTGTAATCGCTATAGGTGGCTTGTAATCACTTATCTATTATAGATCAGTGCCTGTACTGTATCTCTCAGGTTAAATCTGTATGGGGCTATTCACATGTTGCGTCAAAAACCACATTGAAAACGTGACTTCTTCCTTTACCGATTTAAATGCGTTTCTGAGCTCGCGATCCTCTGCCGATTGTCTTTGCTATGGCCTTCATCAGCTGTTCCTACACACGCGCAGCACGGTCAATTTTCAAAGTAGTTCAACTTTTGCCACTGTGTGGATTAATACTGAATGTGTGTTGTTGTTATTTCCTGGGGTTAGGTTTAGGAGTAGAGTAATGTGTTGGTGTTTAACTGCCTTGCTTTAATGCATTCCTGCATTGGGCTCTCACATATACTCTGTGCTTCGTCATAACCATGGTGGGCGTTTCTCTTGGTCGCACACTGAACCCAGTCGACCAATAACATCAGACTGGGTCATCGGACCAATCACAGCAGATTAGCCTCACGCAAAGGAGGGGTTTGGGGAACAAATTAATCGCTGAACGAATCATATGGGAGTCGTTAAGATAATTAGGTAAAAATAAATGCATATTATAAGACAATGAAAGTGTTTTTTGACCTTGCATGCATATTAGCCTGTTGTTGAAGACCCCAAAAACCAAAATATGACCTTTTATAATGCATAATATGGGCTCTTTAAGAAAAATGTCCCTAAATACACAATCAAACATATTTACACAGATAACTTGATATAATGTTACTATTCAAGACAGTTTCATTAAAGACTTTGGAAAAAGTTTATCTGATCTTTTAGATCCTTGTTTACCTCTCTCTCTGTGTCAAAATGTACAATAATATTGTAAAATGTGTAATATTGGTACATTTTTGAAAAAATTTATAAATAAACTTGGGGAAAAAAGAGAAGGTTTATCTAGGAGACACAAAAATGTACTCGTAATCCTAGAATCACCTTTTTTTTTCTCCAAAGATGAGCAAATGCATAATAACATACTCATATTTGTTCATTCATATTAACAAAGGCAGTAAACCAATCTTATCAAGTAAAACCTACAAACGGTTAAAAAGTGAATAAATAATGATAAAAATACAGTTTATATAGTGAACTCTTCCTTTAAGAGCCTCTAGAAAGTCAATACACTTGTCTTCAGAACAGCTGACACACAAGCTCATTTCTTGGGTTTGCGTATTTGAAAGAATGAACCTCTGAGGGCAGCAGAAAGCTTATCGACAACTCTGCTGGGCTAAATGGGGCATCGCATAATGTATTCCTCCCTCCCTTTCTCTCTCCTTCAGTCCCTCTTGTTTCTGCTTTTCATTCAAGCACTCCGAGACACTCAGCTAGAGTAGAGCCCAGAAATAGCACTGAATCCTCTGTGGAACGCAGGACCGCGGGAGGGGGCAAGCAGTAAAGAGTCGCCAGAAACACTACGCCTGCTTCCATATCTGGACACCTGACAGTAAATGTGTGGAATCTCACATGCGCTTCAGAACTCCTGACTATTCTCATTAGGTAGGCAGAGGGAAAATGGGTTATGAGTAGACAGTCTCTGAGGAGTGACTTGCAAAGTCTCTTTAGCTATGTTGACTGATGGAATATTTACTTATTCAATGGGAAATGTATAGTTAGGCACAATTTTAATATTTTGGAGACAATATTAACAATTGTTTCGCATTTTTGATTTGTCAGCTAAAACAGAGCCGAAACAGAATATGACTTTGCAGCAACTCCGTAATAATGGGGCTTGTGAAAGATTCAGGGCCTTATCATACACCCAGAGCAATAAGGCGCAAGACATGTTTGGCTTGATTTGTTGCTATTTTCAGACCAGCGCAGCCCTAATTTTCACGTTTTGCACCACGTTGTTTAAATAGCAAATACATTTGTGCCACTTTGTGGACTCATGGGTGTGCTGGTCCGAAAAGGAGATGTGTTAAGGTGCATCGTTGGTGCGTTGCTATTTTGAGAAACTGAAATAGACAGCGCCATTGACCAACTAAAAGCTGCTCTAAAACTCCAGCGCAGAGTGCTTTAGTTATTCAACTGGGGGTCCAAATGCATACACATTGCTTAATATCCAGTGTATGTACAGCAACACACAAATATCTTTCCATATGAAAACAAATTAAGGGATTAAAATGTTACAAAAATATTATTTTCTATGTAGATATAAAAACCACAGCCTTCACGTCAGGGGCTTTTTTCAGTTTATTTATGACATTTTGCATTTGTATAATGTCGTTAATATTAGCTACATTATTTATTATATTCATATTTATATTTGTTTTAATAAAAACAAGTTTCAATTTGTCCATCTGTCGGTTTTGGAGACGTATGCGTCAACATATGGGGCATAAGAATAGGACGTGTGTTTGGATATAACTAATTTTTTTGACCAGACTTCATTATTATTGTTCATTTATTTGTTTTCTGGAAATTAGAACTGAATTTAGAAATTCTTAACAAACAAAATTAAATATGTAGGTTAATGGATGCCTTCAGTGATGTGCGTAGAACACCAGTTCCTTATCCATGAAAGTAAAGAGTAAAAGTAAAGTAAAGAGAAAGTAAAGATGCCGAATGGAGGAGGCTTGTTCTTTATCCTCGTGCTGCAGATTGTCTGTTAAACTGTTTTCTTGCTAGTGAAGCGTTCAGTTTCTCCACTTACAAAGTAAATAGCAAATGCGACACAGCGCGACGCAACTGACTCTTATGTTGCCTTCACACCAGACGTGGAAGAAGAATCAAGCATGAGTGATTTAAATGTTAAGTCAATGCAAAGATGGGAATAGTCATCCTGTGACGCCGCAAATGACGTGATTCGTGTGAATGAAGCGGCGCGAGTTAGGCGTTGTACGCAATTGACGTGCTTAATTCACGTTTCGCGTTAAATCGCTCGAGTTTGAAAATCTGAACTTCAATCGGCATTCGCACCGCGTTAACCAATCAGAAGCTCTGTAGTGGCATGCTTATGACGTAGCACCTGTTGTTGGTGTCCCGAGGGGAAATCCTCCAGCCGACACCGGACAGTTGATCATGCGTGCCGCGTCTGGTGTAAACATAGCATTAAAAGGGAAAGGGAGACGAGACTCTGATTGGCTTAATGCACACCCATAACCCATTAAGAGAATAAGCACAACCCTGTTAGGCTCTGCACCGCGGCGCAGAGCGTATTTTTCAATCCTTAAAATAACAAAAGTGGATTCGGATATGCACTTTAGACTTTCCGCCTAGATTGTTAAAATAGAGCCCTCAGTGTTTTTGAATGAATCAGTGAATTATTTAATGATCTGAAAATGGTGAGAGTCACACTCTGATAACTACCAAAAATCTGTTAAATTCAATAGCCTGATGGGTCAGTAGATGTGTCTCCTCACCAGTTTAAATACAAAACAGAGACTTTGCATTTATAAGATTGTATAAAAAAAAATTAAAATCAGGTCAAATTACAAGCATTCATACCACTCAGAGTATTCAATTTATTATGCGAGTTGTCACTTGTATCAAATAATGAATGAATCAGTTTTTGTGAATGAATCTGCCGAGTAAAAGATTCAATGTCTGGCTTATGAGAATAGCTTTATGTTTTCAAATAGTGAATCTGTGTATGATTCATAGGCTTACTCATATGGACAGTCATTTGTTTTGACTTACGAATGAATCCATGTAAGGAAATCAGTGGAGTGAACGATTTAATGATTCATAATGATTTTAATGATTCAAACGATTCATACATTTCCACATGTTTTGCTCCTGAATAAATCAGTTTTTTATTTGACTCGGTTAAAGATTCTCATGTATGAATCAGCTAGGTGTATATACAGTCAATGATGCACTTAAAAGTATATTCACTTGTTTTAAAAAATGAATACATTAATGTTTGTGAATAAATTAGCTGAGTAAATAACTACTCTCGCTTCAGGAAGACATCTGTTCAGACGCATGAATAAATTTTGTTGAATTAATTATTAGATGAAAGTTGTTTTGCTCCTGAATGAATAACTGTTTTTGAATGAACTGTCAAATAATCAATTAATTAGATTTTGTGAATGAATCTACTGAGTAAATGATTCTATGACCCGCTTACAAGTATAGTTGCTTAACATAACATATGTGTATGTTAACAATTTAAGTGAATGATTCAATGACTCGCTTATATGGACTGTTATTTGTTTTGACTCATGAATGTGAGTGAATTACTTTAGTGAATACTTAAACGAGTCATACATAAACGTCCACTCGTTTTGTTCCTGAACGAATCAGTGTTTTTATTTGACTCAGTTAATGATTTGCATATGGTGAATGCATATTCATGAACGAATCAATGCTTGTCAATAAATCAGCTAGGTAAATTATTGATTATTAATAAAGCAGTATTTATGAGCACATTAGCTGAGTAAACGATTCAATGACTCATCAGGGCAGTCATAAGTTTTGACTTGTAAATGAATCATTTGGAGTGAATCAGTTGAATGGAGAATTTAATGACTCACTCATAATGATAGACACTTGTTTTGTTCCTAAATGAATAGGTGTTTTTGAATGAATTGTTCAGTGACTCACTCTAAAGACACTTGCTGTAGCTACTGGTATATCAATGCAACATTCAAAAGACTCTATTTTACAATATGTCTGCCAAAACAAGTGCAAATTTTAAAGGATTCATTCATTTTGTATTATTCAGTGGCAAGCACAAGTCTTGCAACACCACACATTATAAATTTAAAATGTTTACACGGTTACAGTAGTTACACAATCAAGAACATTAATGGTGGTCATTAATAATATAAAGTGTTCATTTTAGGTCCGAAATTGCTCCGAAATATTAGATATTATAGCTGCACAATTGATCGTTTTAACATCGATATTGCAATGCGTGCGTCCGCAATAATCACATTGCTGGATCTGCAATGTCAAGTATGGATTATTGTTGACCAGGAGCTTGTAGATTAATGGCGATATTGTGCATTTAAAGTATGTTAATTGCATTTGTTTGGGTTTTTTCTGTACAACATACACTGTAAAAAGTGATTTGATGACTTTACTCCAAAAAAAAAACTTCGATGGGTTTACTGATATTTTTTAAGTAAAATCAATGTTGCTTTTAAGGCATACTTAAGGTTTACTCACTTATTTAAAGTAACTAATCACTTTTTACAGTGTATCAAGCGAACAAAGACTACTTAAATTGCTTTTTTATAGTGTCATTTACCATTAGATTTTTAAATGTCTCCAACCTTCTTTTAGACTTACCAGACAAACATAAAGCACTTTTTTACTCTCATTTGTATGTTTTCCATGCTAAAAAATGTAGTTTAATGTTCATTTAAATAATTTATGTAGATGCAGTCCCCTATAAAATCACCGCAAATGTTCTGAAATAGTGAATTCTTTACCAAAAAAAAGTTATTCAGTCCATTTGGTAAAATACATTTCATTTGTATATTGCTGAAAAACAAAATATGTATGTATTATTTTCCAATATCGTGCAGCCCTATTAGTAATTTCTACAAAAAGTTACAAACACCAAACTACTGCATCTCCTCCTATACCATGATCACATTTTGTGACGACTTGCTTTGGGAAGCAAAAATAGCAGAAATGACAATCCACATTAGTGTTACAAACAAACAAAACACTACAATAGCATTTTTGTGCAGTCGTCTCATGATAAATGATTCAATTACTGAACCTGAGAAAGGACTCACAACATTTCATAAGACCTCGATACTTGTTTGTTTAAACAAACCCATAAATGCGCTGGATCCTGTCACAGGGTTTTGTTATTGCAGAGCGGTATCTGTAAATAGAAGCATTTTCATCAGCCTGGGAAAATGATCTATAATTTTCTCAGCCAGAAAATAATCATTTCTAGTACTAAATCATGTCAAAACATCATTTTCAGCGATGGCTGAGAGCAGCTCTGGGCTACTTCAGCTCCATTCTGCTGTACTATAGTTTCGAACATAAACAAAGCCTTTTAAGGTTTATGATTCAGCCTTATAAGTACGTCTGTCAGCGCAGGAAGTTGAAGAGAGACATGAAAACAGTACCCCTAACACTTCAACCTCTATGGATAGCCACCAAAAGCCTGCGAATCGTCAACAAACATGTCTTTCCCCCATCTGAGAAAAAGATTTCGACTTTATGTAACCTTGAGCTCCACATCTGAGGGGTTTCCAGAAGAATGGAGCTTATCCAAAATCCCCTACAGGACTACAGATGGAAATGAGGATATGAGATAAAAATCAAAACATTCATTACTATAATCTGTTTTTCGGCAAGTGAGTGCCTCTTGGCTAGTTCTTTCAATCTGATACCATGATGAGGGGGGAAAATAAGAACTCCAATGTCAAAGACGAGCGACTGAATTCCGTCAATAAGACTCAATGTCTCCACATTCCTCGCCGTCCGCAGATGGGAAAACAGTGACGCGGACTCCACATTCAACCGCTGCCTCCTCTCCAGTCGAGCATAACATCAGCACAAAAAGACTCACACACTTTCACCACATTCCTGTTGTTTACGATTATCTTTCCCCAAGAGCTTTCACAACCTCGGATTTAGGGTGGACGCGTGCATGTAAAACGGGAGTGTTGTTGATGTTAGCATATCTGTGTTGTTCAATGGACACAGATAAACTTTAAAACGATGCCCTGGACTCAATATAGACGCCGGTACTTGAGTCAGCCGGTAATTGCCAAGCTAATGAGATTGAGTTTAATGCACAGGGCATGACACACAGAGGAAATGGAGTGACTGATTACAAAAAAGCCCCCAGATCAATAATGCGCTGCCGAGGGAAGCCATTCACCAAGGCCTCTGCCTTGGTATTTTGACTGGCGCTTCATGACTTTATATGGAGTCAAACTGGGCTTTTTAAAAGAGTCCAGAGCCAAAGACGTTGTCAATGGAAAGCAGGCATAAAATAACATCTTAAATCTTAACTACTTCAGGCCATCCGAGACCGCGCCGTAAAAATGTGCCAACGAATACCTCAAGACCAACATATGAAAATGGATTTCCAAGTAAAGCTATGCTCGCAAAAGCAAGCCTATCCGTGCATGCCAAGAGGGAAGTTTCTGTTTCAAAGCAAAATGACATTTCTAGAATGCAGCACTTGTTTCCTTGGTAACTAATCTGTCCACATTAGGGCCTCAAGGGAGCTCTCCTCTCAAACTTAACCTCACTCCTTTTGGCCGGTGAGAAGACTTTAACAAAGGCTCATTTTGTGGACAACAAAAGCAGAATGAAACCCCAGCTGGACCGCCGATTCCATCACACGTTCCCACATCATCCAAAAGCCCTTCCACCAAACCAAGCTGTGAATAAAATACAGCGTCCTGTTAAATGTTCAGGATCGATATCAATTAATTAATGAAGCGTTCTTCACAAACACAGCCTCTGTAATGAGATTAATCCTGGCTGGAGAGTCTTGTCTGCTGAAAACAAAACGAATTTAGGCTTGATTTCCCCCAAAACCAAATCGTTTCCTTTAAATTAGCTAGGCATGGGCTGGTCTAAGATTCTGACGGTATGATAACCTTGGTTAAAATATCTCATTTCACGGTTACGCGGTATTGTGATCACTGCTCTAAAAAATATTCTTCTTTAAATGTCTGGGTAAAAAAACTAAAACTTTTTTCCCTTTGAACACGGTATATTTTATTTTGAGAATCATTTTTGATATTTTGGAACAGTAAACACGTGAGGCTAAATGAATTATAGACTTCTGCTGTCTTTATTTGTTTCAAAAACTGATTTTTTTACTATTTAAAATAGCATCTTTTCTGCTGGAGATATTATTGTCCTAAAGAAACAAACAAACAAAAAAGTAAATAAAAAAATCTTACACATACCTTTGGAACGGTATTGTAGAAAATTTTGACAGTTTTAAAACCTTGACTTTTCCAAACCGCGGTATACCTTGAAAATGGTTATGCTCCCATGCCTAAAACTAGCCAGTACTTATTTTTAAGTATCTGCGAACAAATAAACCAACTGTAAATAATAGCTTATCTTTTTAACTGTGTATTATTCATAAATTATATTGATTATCTATTAGAAACAAGCTGTTCAAATGTTGACTAGTTTATTCGTTTGTTACTTTGTACTAAACGAACTAGCCTAATTACATGCTAAATACACAGCAACAAATATGTAAGCTAGCCTACATCTGGGGTAGACACTCGTTACTATCGGGTATTAGCATTTACTAAATTTTTAATGCTGAAACAGAGACGAATAACATCAAACTGCATTATTTTTACTGATTTAATTTAACTCAAAAATGATTAAATCTGATAAGGAATCGTAAACACGAATTGTTGACTATTATCTCATTATATAGAAAGAGCTGGTTAAGCACGACGGGTTAACAATGAGTGATAATAATGATGCGCCAGAGAGCGAAGGGCCCCTTTTGTTATCTCATAAATTAAATATGCACCTCCGGGGCCACGATGCAGAGCTCACTAACTTAAAAAAAGACTGCGCCCTTTTTTTTTGTTTTCCCTGCATCCTAAAATATGCATGAACAGCTCATCTTATCTGAACATTGTTTACAGCAAAGTTACAAAAGTAACGGGTCTCACCGGTCCCCAGTGTGCTGTTGCACCGCCAGGTCGCGGAGGCAGCGGTCTTCCAGCACGACTTCCACAGGGACAGGTGGTACTGGTCATCCGCGGTGACCCACGCCGGACTCAGCACGGCCCCGACATCCAGGCACAGCGCGAGGAAAACACACACCAGACCTACCAACTTCAGGGGCGTCAACGCCGACACGCGCACTTCCTCTGCTCCGCTCACGGATGAGGCCATGTCGGCTGGATGCGCCGGGTTGATGCTGCGCTGCGTCGCGGAGAAGAAAGAGAGGACGGTTCGTATGCTTTGGATCCGTATTCGCGATCAGTGTTTTGGAGATTGTGGAGCAGCTGCGCGAGAGGGACGCTGTAACACCTGCCCTCGCGCTCCTGTGAACGCGACTGCACTGCACATTATTGAAAAATCTTTGCTGCACCTGCAGGGTCCTAGTGCCTCGCCGGAGCTCCCGTTCACAAAACCCTAAAGTATGATTCACGGTCAGTTATCGAGTCAATAGTTCACTGACGCACCGAACAAGAACTGAGACTTATATGGACATGTTTGACACAAAATATGCTTATTTAGAGGATTGGACTGATAAAACACATTTTGTTATTTTTATTTACACAAACATAGCTAGGCTATATTTTATCATTTGATATTTTCCTTGTTGAAATTGTTGAACCTCTTAATAAGAACTATACATATATTATATTATATTCTAAAAACGCAATTTGATGGTTTGTAACGTTTTACAGGTTTTACACCCCTCAAATGACGTGGCATGTAGCCCAATTCTCTCACACTATTTTCCCTCATTTATTCATTCTCTCTATTGAGCTATCTTTCGAGTTGCCACGGTCATGCACATTTTAGCCATCTGTCTCTTTCAGAAAGATAATGAAACATTTCTTTCTAGTAATTAGAGTATGAAACACTTTCCAGACTCTAAGATTAGCATACTTGCAACATACTTTATTGGTGGATTGCATGAAATAGATATGAATGCTATCCTAACAATTTGTGGGGAGGAAAAAAAATATTTGACCAGAAGATGTTGTAAAATGTATCCAAAAACTCTTCATCTAAAATATATTTCATTTTCTCTAAAGAAATAGAGAAAACATGACTCAGCATTATCCTTCATACAATTACAGAGTTGTAAAACACTGTTGTCAAAAAAAGGTTATGATCAACATGTGCATTCAGCCTGAAAAGCTGTACATTGTTCATGAGCTATAAAGTCTGACAACAACAGACACTTGGAATTTCACAACATAATCAACAGCTTGGCCTTGCTAACAAAAGTCTCATGCAGAAAAAGATAAAACCCTAAGTACATCTTTTGTTCTGTTCTCAAGATTTGCACGCACAAGGGAAAATAATATTCTTCCTTTGCTCCACTGTGTATAACACAGGAAGATTAAACATCCAATTCTCTTTCTCCTTTCCAGTTCATTATGAATAAGTTTTCATTTGGGAAGGATGAAAAATCATTTATTTTGAGGTAAACTGAAGATCGTTGCTTAGGTCAGAAAATACTGCTTGCTTTAAGAGTGAATAACACATTCAGAATGTTACAGACTGGCAGTCTCAAGGTGACTGATGGCTTGTTTTTTCCCTGCAAAGAGACACGGTCACCTCTTTCTCCTCATCTATTCAGGTCAATTAAATTTTTTTTATCATCAAGGGTTTTGTGAAAGAGACAGGAATAACGGAGACTGAAATGTGTGATTGAGACTGTCTGTGTGTGTGGCATTCATAAGCTAACATATCTAAAATCTTAAATCAATTTGATAAATAAAAAGTATGTGGTATTATAACACTATCATTTTATACACAAATATATACAGTTGAAATCAGAATTATGAGCCCCCCCCACCCCCCTTTGAATTTTTTTTCTTTTTTTAATATTTCCCAAATTATGTTTAACAGAGCAGCACGGTGGCGCAGTGGGTAGCCAAAGACATGCTCTATAGGTGAATTGGGGAAGCTAAATTGGCCGTAGTGTATGTGTGTGAATGAGAGCTGGAAGGGCATTCGCTGTGTAAAACATATGCTGGATAAATTGGCGGTTCATTCCTCTGTGGAGCCCCCAAATTAATAAAGGGACTAAGCTGAAAAGAAAATGAATGAATGAATGAATGAATGTTAAACAGAGTAAGGACATTTTCACAGTATGTCAAATAATATTTTGTCTTCTGGATAAAGTCTGATTTGTCTTAAGCTATATATTTTCTTCGATAGTCTACAGAACAAACCATCGTTATACAATAACTTGCCTAATTACCCTAACCTGCCTAGTTAACCTAATTAACCTAGTTAAGCCTTTAAATGTCACTTTAAGCTCTATTGAAGTGTCTTGAAAAACATCTAGTAAAATATTATTTACTGTCATAATGGCAAAGATAAAATAAATCTGTTATTAGAAATGAGTTATTAAAACTATTATGTTTAGAAATGTGTTGAAAAAAATCTTCTCTCCGTTAAACAAAAATTGGGGAAAAAAAGAAACAGGGGGCTATTAATTCTGACTTCAACTGTCACACACACACACACACACACACACACACACACACACACACACACACACACACACACACACACACACACACACACACACACACACATATATATATATATATATATATATATATATATATATATATATATATATATATATATATATATATATATATATATATATATATATAATACTTTATTTTTATTTGTCTTCAGAAAAAATACAAATACAAATAATAAATAATAAATAAAAATAATAATAAAAATACAATAACACATCAGAACTTGATCAGTTGACTGGTCACATATTTCCATACAGGTCACATTAACAAATCCATGTAAAGATCAGTTTATACTGTGTAAAGGCATAAGTACAATCCATTGCTTTGAGACAGCAAATGTACATATTGTATAGTTTCACTGATTAATATCTGATGTTTACACTGAATGTAAAAGCATGTTTGAGGACATCAGGGCAAATGTGCTTTCTAGCAAACTCTTGGAGGATCATTGATTACCGATTGTAATCCAAGAGAAGAAAAGAGAACGCTAGAGCCCTCTAAATAGTCATTATTCAAGATAATAGTGGAACAAGACACAAATTGAGTTTGTGAGTCCTTGTTGATTAATACACATGTCAAAGAAAAGAAGCAGCAATACTGTGTTGCACTAAACACATTTGAGTGGGATTATTTGTCTTTTCTTGCAGTTTTCTTTTAAAATGTTAAAGCTGAAACTGTGACTTTTGGCTATTCATAAAATGCAGGTCAACAGTTATGGGAATTTTTAATAGTTCAAACAAACTGACAAAAAAAACATATAGCAGAACTAAATACACTGAAAAAAATATTCAAAGATGATTCTTGGATTTACTAAATTTTTTAAGTTAAGTGATTGGAAACAAACAAATTAAGTTAAACATTACTAAATTTAATTTGTTGTTTAAATTCAACAAATATAAATAATTTGGAACAATTATGCAGACATCATTTTTTTCACCTGGGTTTTGACAATTGAGCTATCATGAAGTATAATTAGCACAATTAGTTCATAAACATTATATATATTATCATTATATTTAACCCTTGAACAAACTTGCTTTCATTTATAACAATCTGGAGTGCTTCCTTTCACATAAAGGCATGCTTGACTGCAATATATCATCAGCAGCCACAGGTTTTTATTTTGTTTTGTCAATGTGTGTGTTTTTTTTTCTCTCAAAGAACTGTAACCATTGACTTGTCAAAAAGTCACCCATATTTTTGAAAAGAATCATTTTGGATGTCCCTTTAACAATATCATATCATTGCATATTTTAAATGATGTTTGTTTAGCTACATTTCATTTGTACTTTTTTGGTCTTCTCTATTACTTTTATTTTCCCTTATTTTCTTTGTTTTTTATTTGTCCAAATGTTATTTTATTCATTTATTTATTTTTTGCATGACACATTTTTCTCTAGACATTTTGATTAAGTCGATATTTTTGGTATTTTTAGTTAATAGAACACACTAAAATGTAAATAACAGATTTTTAAAATTTATTTCAAAGTCAAAGTGCAAAATAATGTAATAATGAGGCTTTTTTTTACCACAATCAATTAAGATTGCATGAAATCATTCACTTTCTCACATTCCTCTTTAGTCTGTTCTGACAATACATTACAAGCCGTAGGTTAATACATTACAGATAAGCCGATATATTACCCATTCCCTCCTGTCTCATATTCCTACAATCAGAAAGGGGATTTGCGCAGAAAGAAACTCGTTCTGTAATTACACCCCATACCCTGAAACCAGTGTCGGCGGTCCTCTGTGATTCATTACAAGCAGAGACCTCTATTTGGTTAATTCTGGCGGGTTGCTGCGCCTTGTGCGCATGCGCCAAATCAGGACATTGGAAGTAACGGGGATACACTTTTGGGCGGAACGGGTAAACACAGTTTTTAATGTTATTTAAGCTCGTAGTGTTTTCTAATTATTGTATACAAAGGGCCAATATTAGGGCACATCGACGGTAACGTTGAGTTGTATAGTTGTAATGTTTAAAACCTCGTCGACAAGCTTCAGTCGATATTCATCACAAATATGGGACTGAATTAGCGACACACGTTGCTTAATGTTACCATGTTTTTTAACATCGATGCGTAAGCTTTACGTGTCGATATGAGATAACAATGCTTAATGCTTTTAAAAATGTGTCCGTTTTTATTCGTTTGCTGACTATGGTTGAATGTGTCCTATACATGCTAGTAAGCTAACAGTCCTTGAGCTATACAGGATGATTTATGTGCTTGGACATACATTTAACGTCAGCTGTTTATTGTGACTTGACATAAAGACGACTCTCTGTAGTACTTCATGACAAAATTCATCGCCAATTTTGCTGTTTGTTTGAATTTGATAATTTGGAAAAAGCATGCGCACAAGTGATATAAATAGGTGGTCGATGATTAAATCCGGTTGTCTGTCCTGTCACTCTCAAGGTCCAGATTCCCTGTTGAAAAGCTGCAGGAATCATGGGAGCCGGTGAGTCCTTATATTTTATACTTTATTTCTGTGATATGTGTAAGGATGCTGCTTTGTGTTTCTTTACGTTGCTATGATATGCAGTGTGTGTGTGTATACTGAGCCTTGTAGTGATCTAATGGATGTCACGTAAAGGTGATGCATCATTTTGTCAGCAATTTCTAATTAGTATTAGTTACAGATTATCAACAGGGGTCTTGGCCCTCAGAGCGCCTCTAATATTTAATCCATGCCTAATCCGATATTTATGGATCACACAATATATCATCTGTTTTATTTCTCCCACGCTCAAAAGTGAGGAACAGTAGGCTTCTCTTTCACAAATTCCCTGTGCCTGGGAGAAACGGGCATTTCAAAGAATGTCGGTCATAGTAGCCCCCCTCTTGGTTTGTGTGCTGAAGGCTTATTGTTTGTATCTTTGCCAGTGTTCCTGCCAGCAGATGCCGCGCACTCTGTGCTGCGGAGGCTCCCGAGAGCAAACTTCTTCTTGGAGGAGATGAAACAAGGGAACATTCAGCGAGAATGCAGAGAGGAAATCTGCAATTACGAAGAAGCCAGGGAGGCATTCGAGAACGATGAGAAAACGGTGAGATTGGGGTGAATGTTTGTGCACGAACTTGAACTATTTCCGTTTAGTCGTTCCATTCTGTGGCATTTCCTCTGGGCAGGGAAGTGAGCAATCTCAACAGGAAAGGCTCAGTGGGTGTACGGTTTTTAGGGATTATTAAATATGTCATTAAGCTTCGGAATGGTCTTGTGGTTGTTTACACTGTACGTGCATACACAAAACAGCAGAACAGTCATCAGCTGAATATGTAATGATGTAATGTTCCAGAAAGGGCTGGATGGTTTGGGAAAGAAATCTAGCAGAGTGCTGTAGTTGTTGTGTCAGAACTTTCAGGAATATTTCACCACTTGTTTCACTTGGGGATTTACCTGTTTTATATATTTTCACAGGTAAAATAAGGTCTATGGTAGTCTCATAATTGTCTCAGTGTGTCAATGTTTTGTTCTAAAACAAACTGCGCACACACCACAAACAATCCTACTTGTTACAAAAAATTGGTTTGTTTTAGAGCAAAACAGAAAAATGCTGTCAGTTTATATTCACCACCACAGACCTTGTTTTATTCATAAATAAGAAAAGCTGGGGCAAGCAGTGGTGAATTAATATAGTAGTATTACTTTTTTCTTATATTACAATAATATTAGTAATGATGATAATTATCACTAATTAAAATATTAAAAGAAGATGTATAGTTAAAAAAAATTAAAAGGTGCACAGTATTTTGGTTGCTATTTTAGCAGAAATTTGTGGATTCTTTTGTGGGGAAAAAAAGCTTCAGAAACATGCATACATTTATTTTTATTAATTATTTGTTCTGTAACACAATAAGGTTGTATTAGTTATTGTTAGTTCATGTACATTTATTACAGTATTTGCTCATGTTAGTTAACATTAGTTAATGAAAACACAATTGCTCATTGTTAGATTGTTAACTCATGGTGCATTAACTAATGTGTTTATTTGGGTTTTTATAAGGCATTGGTAAATGTTGAACTATAATTAATAAATGCTGTACAAGTACTGTTCATAGTAAAGCTGCACGATATTGGAAAAATCAGATTGCGATATTTTGATTCTCTGCGATAAATATTGCCATATGTATACAGTTTGACTAGATGGTTTGATTTGACTTTTCTGGGGAATAAAAAAAATGTCTCGTTTCTAGTCCAAATATCTAAAAATTCTTGTAGATCAAGTTTTGTTTTCACCTTCAGAAGAAATAAGTCAATATTTTGAGTTTTTCCTTAAAACAAGCTAAATTATTTTATTAAATTAAAATAATCTTATTTTCACTTTGAAATGTAGGTATTTGGACTAGAAACAAAACAGAAATTTTAAGTAAGAAAAATTTTTTTTTTTTTTTTTGCATAAATATTATAAATAACTGAATACAATTAATCTTTGTTACACCTCCAAACATACTTTTTTGTGCCCAAATTCTCTTGAAAGTCTTAAAACACATGCAAATGATAAACTTCCCTCTGTTATGGTTAAACTCAACAAACCACATGTGTTCTGTAGCTCCTAGGGTCCGTTCTTCATACGTGGATTACTCAATTAGCTGGATTTGGTTGTTGACGATTTGACATGATCCATGATGTTTTCGTTCTTCAAAACTGATCCGAGAGTTGTTGTCATAGCAACAGTTCTGTTAGCTCAGACCTGCTAGGGAGCAGGCTTATTTCATATAAACAGGATTAGATTTGGTCAGTTCAAGCAAAGGTAATACTGAAAGTATTTACCAAATGCTGATATTTTCTTACAGTATATATACACTTGGGAAAATAGTAAATATATATATATTTTTTAACTATAAAGTAAAAAAATATATATTAATAAAACTTATGCAATCTGCACTCCGAAATAAAAGTACAAAGACTGCCACCTGGTGGTTCAAAGAGAACGTTTATTGATATGAATTTTTTAGATACAAATGCGTACATGCACAATATTCGGCTTTTTTTTAAAAAGGATAATAATTTATGCAGTCATGCACATGTTTTGACCGCTAATATGCCGGTGATTTGATGCTTCGCAAAAGTTACAGACACCTTTACCAATATCAAAATGCTTTTTTGATGTAAAATTAATTTATAGTTATTCGTTACGCCGATTAAAAAAACTTGAGTAGGCCTAGGCTACTGTAATAAAGAAAATCTTCTTAAATACATTGATATACATTGAAATACATGATGAATACTCTTGACACATGAAAGTGTATGCTCACAACAAATGTGGAAAGTTATTGCGTGTCATATTTAACAAACCCTTTACTGCAAATTTTATGTAATTTTGATCACATGGATAATTGAGTATTAATCAGATGATGTCATTATGCTGCTGTACCATCAGCCAATCATTGCTGATCATGATTTCAAGGATCGATAGATCTGTCCTTCACAACACACGCAGCGATCTCATATCAATTCATCCAGACATTTTAATCTGATTCGTGAATTTGTTTGAAGAACCAAATTAGCCAGAGATCAGTTATCAAGATTAAAAGATCCAGGATCTGCCAAATCATCTTAGATCATTTAAGCAAGGTTCGAAGAATAGACCCCTGGTCAACTATAATTCAGACACAACATTGCAGATATTTCATATGCACAAATTTCAATGATGAAATGATATATTGTGCAAACCTAGTTCATACTTGGTTTATGTAAGTAAACACATTAACATTAACTAATGAAGCCTTATTGTACAGTGTGGCCATTTAATCTTTAGAATTTGTGAAAAGGTGTTTTTATTTTAATAATTGTCTGCTCTTTGTCTAAGGTTGTGTAAATTTCAGAAGTCAGGAATCATCGTCCTTTAATGTTATGAGTTAGAAATTGAATCAATTATATTCCACATTAAGTTTAATTGAAATCTGAATTGACCAAATACTGAATTTGTAAAAAGAAGTTCAACACCAAGTTGTTCAGGATATTGCATTTTGGAAAATGTAATGTTTTTCTCCCCTGACCCACAAAATGGATATTATGATGCATATTATTATATTAGATACAAATAATACATCTTAATAATGAAATCTTTCATGTTTTTACCCATCCGTCTTTCAAATTCAAGGCATTTCAAATATTCAGGTGTTCATATTTTCTTATGACAAACTTTGCACTATTAGTTAATTTTATAGGTGTATATATTCTACAGAATTCCTTTTTGAATAATCAATAAATTTTATGTCATTCAAATTCTCAATTGAGTTCTGTATAATATTTCTAACTTGTGAAATAAGGTGTAATCCAAAAGGTATTCTCAGTTCTGTTCTGTATGGAGTTGTCATTGTTTTATGTTGCGCAAGTCTTGGTTATCTGCTTAAGTCGTGACGTATGGAATATTGTTTCCAGGTCCGAGTCATTTGAATTGAGTAAATATTCATTTATGACCGCTTTTTAGTCATATCACACATTAAAGTGAATTTTATGTAAAATTATAGTGTACACAACAGTCTCGAGACAAAATTGTAACAATTTATAAAAAATGTTATCACTTTTTGGCCATCTGATAATCGGCATGGATATGTATATATATTGCGATCGTGATTTTCGAAAGTATTACATCACTTTAAAAACGTTTATTATCGCCATTTGATGAGTCTCCCCATACAGTTTGATATACTGTAGTGCTTGTACCTGGAAGCTGCTTCAGGTGACTTCACACTTAACAAGTGCATTAGTCAGTACAACGGAAACGGTGTGGTTTGTTTTCACCACAAACAAGTTAATTTGACCTGTTATGTAAATTTGAGACACTGCCCTTATCTAATTGTGTTTTTACCACCCTGTGACTCCTCCAGAGGCGATTTTGGGAGGAGTATCAGCGAGAGAGCAGCCCCAGACCTGGAGGACTGGAGTCCATCGCTGGTGGTGTTCATTCCCTATACCTAATCCTACCCCTGCTGCTGGTTTTGCTGCTTATTGCTGCAGTCTCCATCACAGTTTGGAGATGCCATTCCCGCAAAAGATCCCAGCAAAGCCCTGCCATCGGGCGTCCCCAAAGAGACACAACACTGTCTGTGGTGTCAATGGACCAATGGGGTCGGGACTACCATCCTGACATCAGTCCTCACTCGGAGATCAGTGCCCACAGTAGCCCTGCCTACCCCGGCGCTGACCTCACACCAGGGCGGGGCAGTCGGGGTGACCCGCCCCCTTCATATGAAGAAGCTGTGGGCCATACAGATATACAGATTGAAGCAGAGCCTCCTCCTCAATATGAAGACATCATCAGCAACCACGGTGGCACGGTTGTCATCTCCCAGGGAAAGTGACGGATCTTCCAGGCATGTGATCCAGCATCATGAAGAGATGCATTTTGAGGCCTCCGCCAATACTGTAAACTCTGTCATTTATTATTCACCTCTATTAGTTTGTTTTCATAACTAATGATTTGTAGGATGTGAACATGGTTTGGCTGTTTATTTTATTTAATTTTTAAACTTTTTTACTTCTACAGGCATTCAATTCTATTACTAGCAAAATAACTATTTTATTTTATATGCAGCAAAATGAACTAATGTGATCATGCTTCAAGGGGCGTATTACAGAAAGATCCTAGCTTTTAAATCTTATCCTATCTGTTTGGTAACCAATGAAATTTCAGTTAGGAGAAAAGCTATTACAGGACAGGATTTATTATGTGTGTTATCTTATCTTAACTACAGATAGGAAGGTGGTATTGGAGAAACATCCGAACTTGACAAAGTTGTAGTGGAGATTAATGACGTTTCTTAGTTTTGTTTAGGTGAACTCATCAGCAGCTTGTGCAGTGTTGGCTTGTCGAACTTGATGACTCAATTTAAATTTCCTAACAACAGATTAGATGCAGTTTTGTAAGATGGGGTAAAATTAGCCAAAAAAATCCTAATTTAACGTGTCAAATCTTAATTCAATTCAATTCACCTTTATTTGTATAGCGCTTATACAATGTAGATTGTGTCAAAGCAGCTTCACATAAAAGGTCACAGTAAATTGGAACAGTGTAGTTCAGTTTGTAGTGTTTAAGTTCAGTTCAGTTTAGCTCAGTTCAGTGTGGTTTAATAATCACTACTGAGAGTCCAAATATTGAAGAGCAAATCCAACGATGCGCAGCTCTATAGATTCCGAACCATGCAAGCTAGAGGCGACAGCGGAGAGGGAAAAAAACTTCACTAAATGGCGAAAGTGAGGGAAAAAAAACCTTGAGAGAAACCAGGCTCAGTTGGGCACGACCATTTTAATTTCTCCGCTGGCCAAACGTCTTGTGCAGAGCTGTTAAGACACAACATATGAAACTTTCTGTAATACACCCCCAGTACTGAGATGATTACAGAACTCACGGCAGCTTGAATCCAAGCCCACGTCTAATGATGATGAAGTACTGTTATGTCAACAAGTTACATTCTTCTTAGTAAGTCCTAAAAAACTATTTTCCTAGTTATGGCCTCTAGTGTTGTCAGTAGTACTGGTGCTTAAATTGGAGAAATGCTACAGTACCAGCCTTTGTGTAACTGGTATGTGCTGATAGACGGCTGTTTTCCAACTCTCCCTTGTGTATTTGTGTGAAGAATGTTCAAGGTTTGTTTGTATTTACAATGCATTGAGCATTGTAGCCATTCAGAGCCATTCTTGTTTGTTGCGCAGGTAAACTCAGTTGCTAATCTGAGGTGCTTTTTTACTTAAGTTTTTTTACAAGTGTCATTTTCTGATAGTTCCCATTTATTTTACTATGGAGAAAAATTTATGATTTTTTTTTTCTTCCAGAACCTCTTTGATGTGCCTCATGTGTGTTTGAACTTTCATTTATTCACATTCGCAAAACTTATTCAACATAAAATTGTGAAGTTTAGACATATTTCGATTTTGGAGTAATAACCCTATTAAAATGTGAGCTGAATCTGTCGGTGCCGATAGTCTAGTGCAACCCTGTTCCTGAAGGAACACCAGCAGTACACATTTTCAACCAATTAAACACACCTGAATCAACTCATCAGAGCATTAGAAGAGATTTCCGAACCTCAAATGAATGGGTCAGATTAGGGAGACATCCAAAATATGTACTGTTGGTGTGCCTCTGGGAACAGGGTTGGAACAGGGTCCTTTTTTTCTCCAAATTCACTTTGTGTCAAAATATACTGCGTACTGAAATCCAATAGTTGGAAATATCGATAAGGATCTTGGGCAGTACAAAACAGTCTTGTACAGACATTTTGCTGTTTTCATTTTGGTCATACAGTAACAGTATGGCTTTGAAAAACTTGCACTATTGCTTTCAGAATTTCACATTTTCAGGCCCACAAAACGTGGCTGTCAAGTAAATTAATGTTCAAATGCTGTAATAAATTTCAGCATTTAAATTTAGCAGTGTAAGTGCAATAGACCTGACACTTATGTGACCTGTGATGTGTTTATAAGTTGTTTACTTATTTTAGTAGCATTAATTTAGATGATTTTTTTTACATACAGCAGTCATTTCCAAATAGTCAAATAAAAATAGAATACAAATTAATATTTAAAAAAAGCATGACTTTTTTGTGCTATTGACACTGACTAGTGAAATGCTGGTACTGTGACAGCACTAGTGGCCTCACATAGGGACCATTTAGACCTAGAATATTCTACAGAATAACGTTCAGAGGAAACAAATGCACAATATTTTCAGGAAGTTGTGAATTGTAATGTTTACTGATATTCTCTACCTGCAGGTTCGTTGTAGCCTTTGGAGATAATAACCGTTGTAGCTTAGGCTATTGCTGTTTAACCTTTATAATTGCATAGGAGTCTCTATGCAATCTTCGATGTTCAATTGATTCATTTTCTCCCTCTAGTTGAGGCGTTAAACACTGTGCGTTTGAGTTGGTGTGTTGGAAATGTTTCCGCTGAATGGCTAACCGTGGATTAGCAATGGGAAATCATGCTTGGGGGGTGAAAAAGTGCTGACAGAACAAATTCTTGATTTAATGTAGCATCATGGTTGTTAATCCTGAATTGGCTCCAGCGGGCAGCAAGTCAGTGTCTGTGAGATTTAGGTTTATATTTGCTGTGGGAATGTACAGTACTGAAATATCGTATTGTGCAAAAGGGGTCTAAGGTTTGTTGTTTGGTTGCATTCCGGTGGTCTATGCAACAGCGCTGTCCTTTTTTTTTTTTCACAGTTTGTGGATTGGAGCAATTGTGGAAGGATTAAACGGGGCATATTTAGCATCCCAAGCTGGGAATGGTGGGAATTAAGGAGCAAGGCTCATGCTTTTGTATGTTGTGAGCGGCTCCTTATAGATTTGCTTTACGGTAAATAACTTTAGTTTCTCTAACCTCTTAGAGAATGTTATAATTAACGATTATGACTACCTTGACCACTCTGGTTGTTTTAACCGATATCTGATGTGTTTCATACTTTATTCAAGTTTTTTCGATTCCACTTGTTTCCGCATTGTAGTTTTGTATCAAAAATGTAGTCGAGATCGTATCTGGTCCATTCAAAGCAAACTCTTTTCCCAATGGTAGGGATTTAATTTGTTTGGAAACACTTTACTTGAAGACTTTATGGCAACACAGGCTCATTGAAAATGTGTGCTTCAGCCTAGGTTTTGTCAGATCGCAAAAACATACTTCAACATATGTTTTACTACAGTTTTTATGTAAAATGAACACTAGAGTGCAGTATGAAGCTAAAAATAAGTGTTCCTTTTCACACTAATGGACTATTTTCACAAACCTGTTAAGACGTGTTTAAAGGTAATCATAATTTCAAATCCTTGAAAGTTTTTAATATTTAGATTTTTTTTAAATCTATGAACATTTATATGTATTTATGTATGCAGTATGTCATCTTTGCTTCAAATCACAGAAAACTAATTACCGTTTCTCTAATGCAGCGTTTGTGGGACAGGACAGTAAATTTGATGTTATTCTCTTCTCTGCCTGCCATCATCAGTCTCACACAATTTCTTTCCTTTTTCTGAATATCTTTATGATATTATCGTGGAGTTTTTCCTTTTATTATTTGAGTAAATAAGGTCACTTCTGTTTCATTCTCCAATCAAATGAAAGCAGAGGCGGGGTTTCCGTCGAGGTGCCTGAAGTGTTTGTGTTGTCAAGACAACTACAGAGGCTTTTAAAGATAGAGGAGAGACTAGCGGTCGCTGTTTTGAGTTATCCGGCGCTGCATAACTGCACAAATCTTAAATATCACAATATTAATAAATAATAATATTTTAACAATGTCAACATCAACACTTGCGGACAATACCCAGCTGATTCAGTCGTTGCCTAGCGACATAAAATCGCACTGCGCTTCTTTTTTTCTTGTCAACAAAAAAGGCAGTAAGGTGTGTGTTCCTTTGTCTTGTAAACACTCACAAAAAGGATGTGTATCTGAAATGGACAACAAAACACACCCTATGTAACGTATTTCAGATTCACTAAATGTAATCAGTCTACTGGGACTGTCAACTGAAATATGCAACAAAACGTACTCGGAGCAACGTATTTTGCAACTTTTAGCAGAAAAATAGGCTGAGGCATGTATTTCCAGTGAGCCTGGGTGGCTCTATGGTGTTATAATATAATTTAAACCAGTTATTGGTTATTATCAATAATTGAATCAACAGCATTGACAGTGAAATGAAGCACATTAGAATGCAGTTCAATGTAATTCAAGCTATGAGAACAACAATGACCTGAATAGTTTTTTTGTTTTGTAAGATAAGTTAAAGTTAAAGTGGTAGATTAAAAATGAAAATTCTGTCATTTACTCAACCTCCAAATAGGGCTCGGCGACACAGAAAAAATGATCATGATATAATGTTGAACATCATTCAGTATCGATAATTATTGAATATTTTTTTTTACAATTCATTTAAGTATATTAGAATTTATTTAACCATTTATTTTAATTTACCAACATTACTAAGGCAAATCGTTTTAATAGTCAAAAAACAAAAATATCTCATCATGCCAAACCATGCGCTTTGATTGAAAATAACCCTAAGCTTATTGGCATTCCTTCCAAGGTGCGCGCTCAGCAGCCACATCTTAATAAAGCTATATCGCTTCATACCGAACGTTTTTTTTTTTTTTTTTATCGTTATTGACAATGGTGTTCATTCTATAAATACCGATACCGTTTTATCAGCCCAGCCCTAGTTCCAAACATGTTTGAGTTTCTTCTGTTGAACATACAGATATACTAAACTGAAGAATGTTCAATTAACAACAGCCATTGACTTGCATGGTGTTTTTTGGTGCTACTGTGGATATCAATGGATGTTCAATGGATGTACTTTCTTCAAGTATCTTGTTTTGTGTTCAACAGAAGTTCAACCACATGAGTAGAAGCAAATTATGAGGAAATTGGATGAACTTTCAAGAAATATCATTAAATCAAGAGTCTCGAATCCCAAATAAATATAGCCAGAGTATATTACAAGTGTGTTGTTGAACAGGCCAACAAAAACATGCCATTATTGGGCGAGTTTACAGCTTTTCACTCTTAATAAAGAAATCCGCTTGCATTATTTCTAAATAAATCTACCATTTTGGGTTGCGAGGCTTAATTCTTGCTTTAAAAATACATTTTGAATGCAGCTTGTGTTAAATTTCAAGTAAAGTGTTCCTTTATTATGTTTGTTTTGGATTTTTGACTTTAGATTTCAGGTCTGCAGCCAACGGTCATCTTTTACCTCATACTTTTTGTTCTACATTTTTTACTCTGTTTGTTTTTCTACCTCAGGCCCCAAACAAAAGCAAGAACATTTCAGAATAGGATCAAATTACAGGAAGAAGCCGTTGAGGAAACATTCAGTATTAAATATCAGGAAATTGTGTTTTTGGGCGTGAAATTTTGTGTGGTTGTGAAAAAAGGAATATAATGCAAAACAGTTTGTACTTCTTCAGTAACTGAGTGAATGCACTTTTATTTTCAGGGCACCGATCGCTCTTTGTAAAAGGAATATTAATTGACGTGTAAAGTATTGTGTGAGACGAGATGTGATAAATGAGTAAAAACTAAAAAAAACATGGCGAATGCTGTTTGGATTTCTACAGTTTCTATTCTCAGTTCATCAACGAAAAGCTCATGGTACATAAATATGCAATAAAATGCATCACCAGCACTAACTCCAAGCTTTGTGAAAATCCAAATCTTAACAGTCTCAATTGCCTACAGAGGTTTGTGTTTTTAAAGGTAACGTGAAATAAAGCTACCGTGGTTTGAAATCCAGTCTGATGATTTTTGCTGTACATTCGCAGGCTGATATTTCTGTGGTAGTGAAGAGAGTGACTGTGGTGGTGTTTATTGCTTAAGCCTTACTCAGAGATAGATAAATAATGTGTATATATAAATGTATTAAGAACAAATTTAATTTTTTGTAACGATTGAGCTTGAACTTTATTTGTAATAAAAGTTTTTGGCCCTAATTTGTCTGATTTTTGTCCTTTTCTCACAAAGACTTGTTCTACAGTTTGGGAAGTTTTCATATGAAAGAATTGTAGGTTTAATCAGAAAAATATATATATAATTTTTACAATAATAAAACATTTGTCTTGAGAACCAAACTCAACATATCGGAGTAATTTCTTTAGTAATGATGGTGAATATTTAACATTGCCTAATTAATTGCATTAATATTTAAATTTTTTTGTAGAATTTTTGGTCAAATAAAAACATCTGTTTTTTTTTTTTTTTTTTTCTTGCCTGACAAATTTATTTCTAAAATGAATTAAATGTACAGTGTTTTTAGTTTGAACTGTTTTACTATTTTAGTTTTCTATTTTCAGTGTATATGTTAAAATCAAAAATAAAACTATGCAAAGCTCCACATTTAACACTTAATATGCTTTGTCTACCTCCAAACAAGCACACAAAGGTCATTCTAAGTTATTTATTAACGTAATGAGTAGATTTGCATGCTGAAGTAATGTGCAATGGCCATAAATTACACAACCTTGTTTCTGTACACACTGGATCATTTTCAGTGTTTGACTGCACCAAATGCTAACTTGAACACAGCATTTCCAACACAATCTCATGGCAATTTGTAATTTTTTGATTTAGTGGCTAATTCATACGAATTCAGTCATATGAAAATGTACGATTTTAAATACGAATTGGCCACTAAATCAAATAGTTACGAATTGCCATAAGATAGCATTGGAAATGCTTTGTGTTCAAGTTTGGTGCAGCCAAACACTGAAATTTTTCCAATGCAATCTCACAGCAATTTGTAACTTTTTGATTTAGTGGCTAATTCATATAATTTTGTACGATTTTCTCATCAATGATGGTTGGGCTTAGAGGTGGGATCGGGTGTCACGCGTCCTTTTTAAAATCGTACATTTTCATATGACTGAACTCGAATTAGCCACTAAACTGACAAAACGTCAAATACTTACATTTTCTCGTGAGATCAGCCTGTCATTTCTTTTCTTGTAAAAGTTATTAGTAGAATGTCAGACCTGAATGCTTATCAACCTGAAGAAAAAATACATAAAATATAAAAAAGTTTTGGGGAAAAGTTACTTTCGAAAGTGATGCATTAAAATATTGAGTTACTCCCCAACAAAATAACTCATTGCGTTACTAGTTACTTTATATGATAATGCGTTACATTACTTTTGTTTTTTGTTTTTTACCTGGCTGAGGCTTGATCTCTTTTAGAACTTGCAGGGATTTTTTTTTTCTTTTAATAAATAGAGGAGCAATTGATAACGCATTGTATAACCTTCATCTACCTTAAAAAACCCATCCAAAAGTAATAACGTAGAATAATGTTATCTTCTGAGAACTTTCTGACCCCTGAGCTATACGTGCCACATATACAGTTTAAAGCAATGCGCTTGCTACTTTTGTACTTTTTGTCTTAGTACAGTAAACTCAGTCTATTGAGACAATAACCTTTTCCTTTTCTTCCATTTGACCTAATAATAATGAGAATACTTCCATTGTAGAAATCTAAAGCTCTGGTCTGCCATCTTGGTTTCTGTCTGTTACTGCAGGGAGCAAATTCTGTCATTGTGTGTGTGATTTAAAAGCCAGATTTTCTTTTAAAAGCCAATTAATTAAACTGAAATGTAACTTGCATTAATTTTTTTTAACTGGAATGTTATTACTTTTTTAAAGTTATGCATTATTTGTTACTTTGAAAAGTATTATTACATAACTCACGTTACTTTTAATGCGTTACCTCCAACACTGAATATAAATGAATTTTCTGTTAAGACTTTTTTTTACAGTTTAAAATAAATAAATAATATATATATATATATATATATATATATATATATATATATATATATATATATATATATATATATATATATATACATATATATATATATATATATATACACACACACACTACAGATATTTAAAGGAGAGAAAGGAAAATGTAAATTTTATATAGGGATGCTCTGATCAGTATTTTTGGAACTGATACGGAGTATCCATTCCTTGTCATGGTGATCGCAGATACAGAGTAGCGATTTGGATGCTTCAAACTTTATATAACTTCGCCATTAAATAAGCACAATTACTGTTTAAAGCTGCGGTCAAACTTGACTTTTCTCCCCATAGACTTCCATTCATACGCACGCGAATGCGTCAGACCGGAAACGCAGGGTCATGCGTTAAGTTTCGCAGTTTGCTGCGGTGCAAAGTTCAAGCTTGGTGAACTCTGACCAGCGAAATCGCATCACTTGACTGCGTGAGACCAACCGAGGATCAAAACAGGACTTCTCTGGGCAGAAATTTAAAACATGGAGCAATCGCTGGCTTTTTTTTAATGTCTAATCATCTTGTTTTATCCCGCCCCTTTTCGCAGTGCCGCACGACAGAATTTCGCACACACAAAGTCCAGTGTGACTGTAGCTTAAGTATGAGATCTTGCCTTACCTAATATAATTGGCCAGATTAGCCAGTACCGATCAAGTCATGAAATGCGACATATCGGCTGATACCAATCTCCAGCCGATCAATCGGAGCATCCCTAATTATTTTTATATATATATATATATATATATATATATATATATATATATATATATATAAATCAGTAAATAATACTTCAGAGTGTTTCAAAGAAGCACATTTAACCAGTGTTTTGAAGGACACGTGTGTATATTTAATGGAAAGTGCACTTGAAAAATTTCAGTGTATTTTTATTTTCAGTGTAAATGACAGACATAAAATATCAAGATTATACAACGTATAAAACACTATTTGTATTACACAAAAATCTCAACATTATGAAGTCCTGAGAATACTTCCAATTCTGATCCCCGAATTAAAATATGTAAAAAGAAACAAACACAAAAACAAAGAAAATGAAGCGTGTTAGAAACGCAATAACAACAGCACTATGCTGGATTCAGCACTCATTAAACATGACCATTTAGGCATACGTGACTGACACATCCATTCAAAAACAGCCCAGCAGGCTCATTACGGGTTTAGTATACAGCAGCAGTCATGATTAAAGCAGTGCAAGCAGAAACCAAGCTGTAACCAAGAAACTCTGTCACAGGAGGAAACACTGAATCTCCAGTCGATCCATAATGACTGCCACAGACAGACAGAGAGAGATGATTACAGCTGAGGACGGTCAGAAATGCACAGCGAATCGGTTCGTTTTCTGTGTTAGTAAATGTGTTTCGTATTAATATCTAAAAGCTTCAGACATATTTGGCATTACAGCGAGGACGCAGCCTCCATTTTCGCATTCCCCATGGATGAGTGAGTTTTCCCCTTCGCTCAGATCCATTGTTTAGGGTTGCGCAGGATCTCCAGCATTTCGGCTTCTTTAGTGCCTTTCGTGGGCTCATGCATGTACTCCCACCTGGAATCAAACATTTATGGACTGTAAGTTTGAAATATTAAACAGCCGACAGACGCAGTAAAGAAAGAAGAGGTCCTGTCTGAGATTACTTTGAAGTTTAAAACGCTCGTATCATGAGGAATACAAAATTCTTCTGTTGTTTAAAGTTATTGTACACTGTTAAAAATGCTGGGTTCCACACGATTTCATGCTGTCCCAACACAAATCAATTAAGTTCACTCAATTGTTTTTACTAATTCAAGTGGATTGAACATAAAACAATTAAGTTGGCCCCCCAAAAAACTTCTGGAAATATGTTGATTCAGCTCATTTTAAATAAGTTTGGTCGGTACCAATAGCCTAGTGGTTAAGTACGCTGACATATACTCTAGCACTATGGTACTCACAGTGACCCGAGTACGAGGTCCTATGCCAATCCTTCCCTTCTCTCCACTCACAATGCTTTCCTGTCAGTCCTTCACTACCCTATCACAATAAAAGGTGAAAAAACGCTACAAATAATAATAAAATAATAAAAATAAGTAGTTTGAACAAGCAGCAAAAACATTTTTCTTCATTTGTATGTGCAATTATTTTGTGGACGCATAGAAACAAAGGTTCGACTGCTTTAAAGGGGTCTAATTATTCAGCTTAAAGCAGGGGTGCCCAATCCTTTTCTTATAAAGGGCCAAAAACCAAACTTGATTCAGTGTGGTGGGCTGAAGCTAAATATACCAAACTGTATTACATTATTTGCCATGGTAACTTTACTTATTTAATAATATTTAAAAATTAATAGAAAAAAAAAATTTACCGTATCAATAATAATGACTTTTTTTTAACCAATACTATACTTATAATACAATAAAACCATAAACAAATCTCATTTATAACACAATGGAGTTCCATGCTTTTTTATTTTATTAAATAATCATTTTTCACTCACTAGTGAAACAGAGGTGTTCTATAGTGTGGTTTTAGCAACGTGCCACACACATACTGTATATCAACATCTGAAAATGTACTTAAGGATTTCATGACTCTTTAATAAATCCAATTTATTTACAACATATAATTGAAACATTTCATTTCACTTTGCTGTTTTGTAGTTCATCAATTAAACAAACAAACATAAGGGTTATGTTAAATTAGTCACGATCTCCACAACCTTACCCATTATTCTCCCTCTCATCTCAGATGGGATGGTGGGCCAAATCAAATGTTACTATGGGCCAACTTTGGCCCGCGGGCCCTAGTTTGGGCATCACTGGCCTAAAGGCTTAGTTCCCACCACAAATGAAAAGTCAGTCATTAATTATTAGCCCTCATGTCTTAAACACCACAGAGCTTTATTTATCTTCAGAAAGTTGATATTTTAGATGATTCAAGCGCTCTCTGACCCTATGTAAACAGCAAGGGAACTGAAACAATCAAAGTCCCAAAAACCCAAAAACATTGTTAAACAATTTCAAGAGACTTCTGTGCTTTAACTGTAATGAAGCTATGGGAATATTTTGTGCGGTAATAAAACCTGAAATATAGAATTATTCGCTAGTATTTTCTATTTAGCGTGCTCTCATGAACACGTCCAGAAATACACAGAAAAATTGTAATTAAATATTAATACCTGATATAAATATTTGTACCTGATTAGTCACAATTAATACTGTACATGATTTTAGTACAGTAAACAATGTTTTTAAAGTTATCAAAAATAGTTAAAGGGCATGAGAGTAATATGCAGCAGCTGATATGACAGACACATATTTTCCTCATGCAAAGTAATTTACCTTGCAGTAAGTGGCAGAGACATCAGGATGCTCTCGATGCGGGACCCCGGTGTGGCCAGACCAAATTTCACCCCTCTGTCATACACTAAATTAAACTCCACATATCTAAGAAACACAGACAGAGCTTTGTTAGCTGTTGAACAACTGACATATAACATCAAATGTAATTAAAAATAAATAAATAATATATACTTATTATATGAAATTGAAATGATATGAAATTGTGCTAAAGCTGCATTTGTTTGATGACAAATGCAGTAGAGCCATATTTTTACATATTATTCATAAAATTCTAATGATTATTGTATTCCTGTAGTGGCTACGCTGAATTTTGCTCCCAATGTCAACAGGGTTTCTGCAAGTTTCACAAAGTTAAATTTAAGGCTTTTTAAGACCATTATGAATGAAATTTTAGACTTAGGCAGGGCTAAATGCTAAGGATTTTTTGTCGAATATCCCAGTTAGAAAAGATCTTCACTTGCCCTATCAAAAATGATTACAATTTAATACATTTAATTATACAATAATAATAATAATTGTTAGATTTTTTTAATTATTATTATTATTTTCAAACATATCCATTTACAAACCCTATAACCCTGACCAAGAATAGAACAAAACATAGCTGTCAATTAGTTCAGTCTACAATAATAATAATTTAATGATAAAAACCATAGGTCAGTATCCTCAGCAGTAAATAAATGGAGAACTTTTGAGCAAATGTTACTGTAAAGTAAAACTAAATACTATTTTTAAATTAAAGTTTAAAGTTTTATTGAGATGGATGTTGGTGATTGTATGGGTGTTAAAGGCCAGATTGGGTAGCTATACATGCACAAAAGAAAATTAAGACCTGTTAAAAAAAAGATTAAAGACCTACAACACAACATTTCAGTAGATTTAAGACTTTTTAAGGCCTAAAATTTAGCTTTTGAGATTAAAGACATGTTAAGACTTTAAGACCCCTCACATGACCCTAAGGAAATCAATTAATATGCTGATTTGATGCTTGAGAGACATTTATATTGTAAGCTTTAAAAAATGTGAAACTCTTTTCCCTCATTATTTGATTATTAGAAAATTCATTAGCCAGAATCTCTTTATCCATTAATCATTCACGCAGAAAGGAGGCTAAATCCTATCAGCAGATATTTTCATAAAATAAACATTGCACACTAGGCCACACAAAATAAAATCATTATACTTACTCTGTTCTGACTGGCAATTTTAGATTGCACAGTAAAAATATACCCAATTACGTCACTACTTTTGCATCATCAATAATTCATTTCAACAATCATATTGAACAACAGAAGTAAAAACTGGAGAATTATTTTGCAGGAAGGCACATGTTACTAGAAGGTATACTGCTGTGGCTAAAAGCTAGCGAGAATTATTGTTTACTAAAATGCTCATTAATTGTACTTTATTAACATCTACTTCTACCCCAACCCTCACAGTAATGTAAAAACAGTAATTAGTGTTGTACGGTAATTGTATGGTTGTAATAATATAAATAATTTTAGGTCACAGATGTCTCCTTTCTAAACTTATGCAGGAAAGCTCAAAACACATTCGCTAGATGGCGCCGTTAACCCACGCAATGCTTTAATCTGCACGTGATAGACGTATTTGAGGGAAAAATAAAAGCAATTACACATTTAAGACAATACAGAAATGTGTATTTAAGCAATAAATGACATCTCTGGTTCTATAAAAATAAATTTTACTGAACACTAGACAGTTTTCTTTAACTGACCTGCCTCTTCTGACCTGCTGCCAGTCCTTCTCATCAGGAGTAAAGGAGTCATTCAGATGTTTGTATACAATGGGCAGGTAACAAGGCACCACAGTTTTCGCGCAGCTCCTGACAAAATTAAAGACCTCGTCCTGATCAGGGGAATCCAAATCATCGAAAAATATCCCACCAATGCCTCTTGTCTCCCCCCGGTGGCGGATGTAGAAGTAGTTGTCACACCTAGAAAATAAAAAATAAAACTATAGGTGATGCTAATCTTATGTTTACCAGTGATTAATCACAGAAAAGTTTGTATCAATATGAGTATATATCTTAAAGCTTCTTCATAGTGAGGATGACTATAATAAGAAAATAAAATCTGATGAAGTATTAATACATTGTCAAGCTGAACGTAGCAGTGAGCGATTTTCATAAACAAAATATTACCATGGGATGCTGTGGATGCTAATATACACTACCTGACAAAAGTCTTGTCGTCTATCCAAGTTTTAGGAACAACAAATAATAACTTGACTTCTAGTTGATCATTTGGTATCAGAAGTGGCTTATATGAAAGGCAAAGGCCTCTAGATTACGCTTATTTTACCAAAATAAAATATGATCATGCCATGATTTTTAATTATTTAATTAGGGCAGTAAGGCCTGACTTTGCTGAGACATAAGTCGTTTAACAGAAATAATGTACAGTATAGAATATAAAGTCATGGTGCAGTGGAAAAATAATTATTATTGTGGATGACTCCCATGAGCTTGGAGGACTGCATCCATACATCTCTGCAATGACTCAAATAACTTAATATAGTGATCTGGAATGGCAAAGAAAACGTTCTTGCAGGACTCCCAGAGTTCATCAAGATTCTTTGGATTCATCTTCAATGCCTCCTCCATCTTACCCCAGACATGCTCATTAATGTTCATCTCTGGTGACTGGGCTGGCCAATCATGGAGCATCTTGACCTTTTTTGCTTTTAGGAACTTTGATGTGGAGGCTGAAGTATGAGAAGGAGCGCTATCCTGCTGAAGAATTTGCCCTCTCCTGTGGTTTGTAATGTAATGGGCAGCACAAACGTCTTGATACCTCAGGCTGTTGATGTTGCCATTCACTCTGCAGATCTCTTGCACACCCCCATACACATATAACCCCAAACCATGATTTTTTCTTCACCAAACTTGACTGATTTCAATGAGAACTTTCTTGGGACCATCCAGGCTCCAATAGGTCTTCTGCAGTGTTTATGATGATTGGGATGCAGTTCAACAGATGATTCATTGGAAAAAATCTATCTTCTGTCACTTTTCCAAATGATCAACTAGAAGTCAAGTTATTATTTGTTGCTTATACAACTGGGATCAACGACAAGACTTTTGTCAGGTAGTTTACTGCATTCTGCAAATAATGGGAAATGTTATCACTGCTTAACAGTTCAAATCCACCCAGAAGATAGAAAGCTCACAAAAAACACACACCCGCATACACACCCATAACAGCTGTAACACACCCGACTGACCAGTGCTGGATGCTCACTGATTACATGGTCTTTGGATTACGTAATTGGATCCCAGAGTTTATAATCAAATTACATGTTTACTTATTTACACAATAGCAGAAAACTATGCATGATTAATTGACTCTCCCCAATTCTTTTCTCTCTTTTAATTTTTCTCTTCTAAAAATTATACTGTGCCTCATGTTATTTACATTTGAATATGATCTGTATGAATAAAATTCTTATGAGCTCCTGTGTTAACCGTGCAAAGCGAATAAAGAGAAAAAATAAAACAATAAAGGGGACTCAACTTTCTTTTTAAATGTGATATATAGAGTCTCAGCCTGCATTACATTCAGTTTTTGAAGCCGAATAATAATAATAATAATAATAATAATAATAATAATGCACTGAAATAAAAATGTTGGTCAGAAATATTTAGGATAATTATTATATAGATCATTATAAAAATGTTAGGCTGTGTTGAACTGCAGGTAACATAATATATTTAAAAAAATGTTTTTTAGTGTTTAAGTGTTAAATAATTAATATTTTTTAATATTATAATAATTAACAATTAATAAGTGATTTAACAATTATAATATTTTTATTGCGCTTTTTTTTTCCACCAAATAACAAGCCCACTACAGTTCTTACCTTAACCCCTGTGGAAACTCTGCTGTAATTTAATGTTTAACACATTTTAGATGATGATGATGATGATGATATATGCCAAATTCAATAGTTTGTCATGGGGGCCAGTTCATGAAAAGCATCCCAAATGAGGGGCTGGAGAGATATGACTTGCAATATGAGTGATGACTCAACAGCAATACAAGAGCCCATATGTTGGATTTCTGCTCCTTAAGACACCCACTAGGGTTGCTCAATTATGAGAAAAATCATAATCACAAATATTTTGGTCATAATAATAATGGTTTCATTCGCACTTTTAAAAGCATGAATGATGCGCATCCCATGCTGCAAATGTTACATTATTATTAATTGGTATGTGTAAAAAAAGTTAGATGAAGATTTTTAATAAAAATCTAAAAGTAGTCAGCTGAAATTAACCGCGGTTAATTTATTGGAAAGGCTTCTCAACGCTGCATTTCTGTCCCAAGGATATTGTGAGAACTTGGCAAACGTGTTTTTTCCATTTATGCTCCTAGGGCTTGGAATGACCAGCAAAATCAGCTTTATCTTGACACACTTCCAACTTTGAGTACTTTTAAACATCTTCTGTACAACATCTTAAATTATACTTGTAATTGTTTTTTTTTATGGTCTGACCTTTTTCATGAATGGTGATTTAGTAATTTTGTGGTATTTGTTCTGTGATTTTCGTGTGAAACTTTATGTTCTGCCTGCCGTCTTGACCAGGTCTCACTGTAAGAAGAGACAGTACTGTACTAAATTACAGTAAATAATAATAAAACGATCGACAACGAGTAATCCAAATTGTTAATAACTATAACTTTCATCATGTAATCAGTAGCATTTTACGATTTCTAAATAATCTACCCAGCTCACAACAGGAATAAGATCCCTACCACTTCTTGAAGTCTGGGTAATATTTAGGATGGTGCTTGTCACACGCTTCCTTCAGAGTCTTGTGGAAATGGGTGGCATCTTCCAAATCAATGTAAACAGGAGTGAGATCCGTTCCTCCACCAAACCACCACTGCTTTGTGCCTATGAAAAGAAGGGAGATGGAGATAAAGATGAGTGGTGCTCGTAGATAACAACATCTCTACTAACGCGACTGTAAAAGCACTCACCATCTGCTTCCTCAATCTCAAAGTATCTGTAGTTGAAGTGCACTGTGGGAATGTGGGGGTTTTTGGGGTGTATGACTGAACTCACACCCATTGCACGAAATGGCAGCTTTCCTGGATCACGGATATAATGATATTGTAAAACTAAAACATATGTGGTCATTTCCTCTTAATTGTATGATCTTTAAGACTATCAGGAAGACCACTAGTGGTTCAAACGGAGTTCAGAATTAAAAACTAGAAGTAAAACAGAACACACAACAAACTGGTTTCAGTCACTCTCTGCGTTCACTTTGAAAAGGGAAGTCAGTGTCTCACCATCTTTCCCTTTCAGGATTTTTCCACGGCTGCGCATCTGCCTGGCGGCCTCCTCTGTGAGATTTCCATCCACCACAGACACGTTCACACCCGCTTTCTCAAAAATCTTGCCGTCCTGCATCACACAGCTGATGCCGCCACCACCTTTAGCAGACACAAGAGAAACAGTGAAAGTCAAATCGGCATGAAGATTATAGAAAATACTTAATTTATTCATGTTTCTATTTTTACTCTGAACAAAGCTAAAGACATTTTTTTAGATCACACATTTCTTTTTTTTTATTGTTATCATTTTTATTAAAAAATATAAGGAACATAATTATAAAAACACTGACAGCCAATTATAGAGTCCATCTAGATTTAAAAATTGCAAGAATTTATTGTGTCAGAAGATAAAACTGTTGTAAACTTTAATCACTTGTAATGACTTAAGTAATCATTAAAACTTACAAATGGTTTTGCTCTTAAGTGACTTAATTTTATGGTTATTCTGGTTGTTAATATCCTATTATTGTATGCTATTTATTAATATTTAATATTTTTACATTTTTCGAACACCTTTCTGACACAAATTATGATGTAAATGTAGAAATAATGAGATAACTTCGAAGTAATGCGTAAAATGTCTTTTCATAGATATTTATCTAATATTTATGATGTATTTCATAAATTCTGTGACATTTAGACTTTCTTGTCACACTTTACAATAAGGTTCCATTAGTTCATGTATTTACTCATGTAAACGAAGAAGAATGATACTAGCATACTAGTACAGTATTTATTAATAATAATTCACTTATGCATTATTAAAATCCAAAGTTGAGCGTGTTGACATTAGCTGACACTGTGAGTTAACAAAAACTAACAGTGACTTTCTTTTCATTAACTAATATTATGAAACAAATGTTTTGTTCATTTGAATCTATGATTAAAATGTCTTTCATAGATTCATTCATTCATTCCTTCGGCTTAGTCCCTTTATTCATCAGGGGTCGCCACAGTGGAATGAATCAGCCACTTTTCCAGCATATGTTTTACACAGCGGATGCCCTTCCAGCTGCAACCATCACAGGGAAACACCCATACACTCTCATTCACACACATACTGTACAATGTGGCCAATTTAGTTTATTCAATTCACCTGTAGTGCATGTCTTTGGACAGTGGGGAAAACTGGAACACCCCAAGGAAACCCATGCCAACATAGGGAGAACATGCAAACTCCACACAGAAATGCCAACTGACACAGCTGGGACTCGAACCAGAGACCTTCTTGCTGTGAGGCGACAGTGCTAACAACTGAGCCACTGAGATCTAATTGTTATGATGCACCCCATAACCCTGATGAGATATTTAGAGTTTCTGGTCACACTTTACGATAAGGCTCCGTGAGTTAATACATTTACTAACTTGAATTAAGAAGAATGAACAATACACATTGTTCAACATTCACTAATGCATTATTAATATTCAAAGTTGAGCTTTTTAGCAACTAACAATGACTGAATTTTCACTAACTAATGTTAAGATGCTTGAATAAATACTGTAATACATGTATTGTTCATTGTCCATGTTAGTAAATGAGCAATTCCATGCGAATGTCAACCTTGCCATGAAAAAAACCAAGCTTCAACCAAAATAGCGAAAACCTTTCTACATATTTGGGGTTTTATTGCATCTTTTTATTGTTGTGCGTTTCTGCTTGCCTTGTATTGTTAGTATTTTGCCTTGTATCGCTTTGAGTCTAAGAAAAGCGCATTACAAATTTTATTTATTATTATTATTTAACAGTACTTAAAAACTATTTTTTAAAACCCTGATTTTAACATATAAAGCGGTTCATGGTTCAGCTGCTGGTTATATCTGTGATTTGGTGACTGTTTCTTCTTCTTCTCACTGTTTACAGTCTGCATCAGGTCTCACTTTGTTCCAGCCTCGTTGCAGACTCCACACTACAGGAGGTAGGGCATTCTCCTACCACATGCCTAAATTCAGGAATGCTTTACCTACAACCATCAGGAATGCCAGTTCCCTGGAGGGTTTTAAGAAATTGCCATCTTTTTAGTATTGCTTTTAATCTATGAGGATTTCTGTCAATTTTAACTATTTGTGTATTTTTGGTATTTTATGTTTTTATTGTTGTTCTATTGTTCTGTAGCGCTTTGGGTTTAAGAAAAGCGCATTACAAATAAAATGTATTATTATTATTATTACTCAAAAATGTCTCTGTCAATGTTTTCAAACTATTATATTTCATTTAGCAAAGTCACACAAGTGCCAATTTCACATCTGTCACACCATAACGGAGAGGGGTCACATACATAATGACACTTTTACCTCATAAATACAAAAATGTCAAATCAAATAAAATCAATCATGTCATCTATAATGAGCCAACTCTTATCAATTTGATTAGCAACTTTCTTTTGGGTTGTGCAGTTTTATTCACAGAATTTCTACTAAGTATGTTATATACTGTAAAGTTGCAGACTTTTTTGTCACATCCATAACGCATGTTCATTTTCCTCATTTAAAATATAACAAATGTTTACAGATTGATATTTTTTTTGATCCCATAACTCTGTTGCGAGTTGTTTTGGTAAACATAAACAGATGTTTCAATATAATGTTAACATATACTTTCTCTGCGAATTTAAGTTTTGAGTTTTTACTCCAAATGTCACACCCATAACGCTGAAATAGCTCAAATACATGAAATAAAATTAACTAGTGGAACCTTAATGTACAGTGTGACCAACTTTCTATATAACATAGAAATATATTTGTATCTATGTTTTTAATCTCAAAATTTGGATTCCTAATCAAATTAAAAGGAGGTAACATAGTTATTACACCTCTGTGCTCTTTATGTGGGAATATCTTAAACAAAAATCAGGACTTTAGCCAACACTGTTTGCTCTACGTTCAATTTTATGTGTGCCACAAGTTGTATTACACATATATTTTATATTTCATCCAGACTTGTTTTTAGAACAAAACACACAGAGAAAACCTCATTATAAAATACAGTTTAAAGTTAAAGCATCATGATGTCAATGAACAATAATATAAACATTAAAAAGCCAACCTTCCTTTCTGCTCCACCTGTCCACCCTGAACGAGCCTCCGTCCACCTGCTCCAGGGCTCTGCAGAAAGCCGCCTGTGTCTCCATGATGAGCATCTCCATCCTCGTCGACATCTCGTCTTTCCTCCGCTCCAGGAGCTTGATGTCAGTGATTGGTGGAGACATAAACGACTTGCACCTCTGCCGAATGTCTCCGTCCTCTTCCTCAACCCTGGAGATCTTCGTTGCCATTTCTGCCCGCTGAAAGTGACTTACACCTGCCACGAGAACACCCGTGACAGCCGCGGCTCCTGCAGCCAGAAACACGCCTTTACCGTACCGTCCAAGAGAGATCCTCCCCGGCGACGCCTGGCACATCTGCCTGGTTCCCGTTTTTATGAATGAGCATTTTCCTCCCGGAAGAAAGGCACTACATTTACGCAGGGTCGAGTAACGGGCTACGAAAGAGTGTACATCATCTGTGCCATGCGCAGAGCGGGACACTCGGCACAGTCTTGCTATTGACCTCGCGGAGTTGTTTATTGTGCACAAAGCTAACGAAGTCATGTTGTCTGCTGAGCGAACACGTCTGTCCACGAGCTCACAATTGATAAGAGTGTCATAAATGGGTGTAAAGTTACTATATGCGGCTCCGCACGTAGCTTCTTCAACAGTTCTGCCCGCGGAGGCGTGACTTCTTGAGTTTTGAGAGAGCGACGAGGGGTCTTATGGGAAATCGAGTTTTTTCATCAGTGAGCTTCGCGGTATTCAGACTGACGTGGACTACATATACCATGGATGTTGAATCACACGCTAAACGTGTACTTCCGAGATTATTGAAAAGATAAGTGTTGACAATTTATATATTTCTTTGCAGTTTTACGTTTTTGCTTGCCAAGTATTTTATCTATAAATTGGCAAGTTGTTTATTCATAAATTCTATGTTGTTGAAAGCCATGCCTAATGTTTCTCGCTTTCAAAAAGATGTTAGGATCTGTTTTAACCCCTTCAGATTATGTTTTAAGTTTATGAAAAATGCAAAAGTATGTTTTCACAGTTCTTGAGGCTCCTATAAATGAGACCAAATTATAATTTAAAATAATTCAACGACCTATTTTTGTCCATTTCAGTGGACATTAGGTCAGAGAAGTTTTACTTCCCGAAACATAGATGATTGCTGGTATAATCTTGAAATTTTCTATTTAAAATCACAAACATTAAGATTGTAAAATTTTTACTTAAATTATGAGGTTTTTGTTGTATACTGTAGATTGCATCTTGTTTATAACAAACTTTATCTTCATCTTCCTCATCACTCCACATAATGTCCATTTTTCCATCTGCTATGCTCAAAATCGTCAAGATCTGTATATTCTGCAAATGAAATTGTTTCAGCAATGAATTAGTACATCGATATAGTTTGTTTTATGTATATAAAATAGTTTAGTCAGCATCACAGGAGATTTCATTTCAGTAACAGATCTTGAATCCATCCTAATGGACAGACGAATTTGAAAACAAATCCTGATCTAAAGCTTGCAATGTTATAATTTTTTTACTTTAATTAGGGAGTGCAATCCCTCTTTTTTTACATACAATCTATGAATGATTGGCAAACATATCGAGAGATCTGAATAAAATGTCTGTGTCTAGAGTGAAGCGATGCCCTGCTCGCCTGCTGCTTTTCAGTGTAGTGGATTTACTAAGCCTTACTGCCATTTGATTGGATGACAATCGTCCACTCTCATGGACTGCAGGCTTTAAATTAAATTAAATGCTCAGGAACCACAAAAAACATGGGCTGACATGTGATGTCCATTGTTAAGGGCACAGGATTGGAAGGGGTTAAAACTTTTTTGTCTGTCTCTTGTCTGTCAGCACATAGGTAAGTACACATTAAAAAAATTGATGTGTAATGATAGTCCAATGTCACACTGTGATTTGATGCTTTGGGCAACAAAAAGCTCCTAAAACTTTTTGTTTGCTCTAACTTTGGGTTTCATTAAAAATGCAAGTGCTAATTTTAAAATTCTTATATACACTATCTGCTTTAGACCATTTCAATGTGGTGATGTCATTGGCCCATGAACATTTCCTGCTTGTTGTCAAACTATTTCACAACTGTAACAAAAGACAATTTAATCATTCCTTCACTTCAAAACAGCTATCACAACATTATTTATCAATATGTGGACCTTTTTGAATTCTCGGAAGCTATAGAAATTAAAAATGTAAAACCAGGAAGGACCATTGCTATTGTTTACATCCATAAAAATGGTCTATAATAAGTATGATTGTGCTAGCATTGTGAAGTCAATAAAATAAAGGAATACATGGGGAAACGTAATTGAGCAAATTTTTATAATTATTATATTATTTTCATAATGCTGGACCAGGTCGTATCCTGAGCAGATGTAGTGGTCATGGAGGAGTGGAGAGCATGAGACTGATTCCTGAAAAAACCCAGTGACAGACGAGTCTCCGCATTGATCCCGTGGGCCAGCCTGAACACCTACTGAGGAGCTGCTCACACCTGCAGCCTTCTCCATGATGGAAGACCAGTGTTCTTCCAGCCTCTGGCGCCTAAACTGCAGCTCTGCACAAGAAGTTTGGCCAGAGGAGAAATGGTCTTGCCCAACTGAGCTTGCTTTCTCTCAAGGTTTTTTCCTTCACTTTCGTCAATTGGTGAAGTTTGTTCCTTACCACTTACTTGGTTTGGGACTTGAGGAGCTGTGCATCGATGGATTTGTGTTTGGACTTTCAGCAGTGAAAATTAAACCACACTGAACTGAACTAAACTGAACTTCAACTCTGACAACTGGACTGACACAGTTTTAATTCACTGTAATCTTCTTAAGCTGCTTTGACACAATCGACATTGTAAAAGCGCTATAGAAATAAACATGAATTGAACGGAATATTTGCATGGTTGCTAAAAGAATGTGTTCTAGAAAAGAAATAAATATATTTGTAGTTGAATGTTTTTATTTGCCATTCATTCATTCATTCATTCATTCATTCATTCATGCATGGCATTGTGTGAACCCTTGGTTTTTACCCCAAATTCTATATTAATTTGTTTAATTTAATTTAATTTAAAGGGGGAAGTCTTAAACTTTTAAAAATTCAAGTGCTGAGCATTTAATAAAAATGTGGAATCTAGAGAAGTGTCAGGGTAATAGAAATATTATTAAGTAAGTGTACGTAAAATAAACTTGAATTCTTTATGCACAACAATTTGGCCAAACAAACAAAACACAGTAGCCTTTGTTGTGCCTTTTTTATTTTTCCACTAACTGTATCACAGATAAAAATCTGGCTGGATCTCCCGTCTACATTTACAGAGTCTGCGCATGCGCGCGCACCACGACCGGACGTGTTGTGCGTCTCTATAGTAACACCTGTTACATGGTTCTTTGAAGGCGAGGATCAGCCGAGGATTAGAGCTGCTCTCTACTGTACAGGTATAGCGCATAGAGACCCGCTCTCTGATATATAGATATAAATAAAGAGAGAGAGAGAGAGAGAGAGAGCGGATAATGAATTGACATACCTACATTATTTTTTTTGCACTCAGCGCAAGGCAACACCATACAGAAGTTCTGAAGGTAAGAGTATACATTTTGAGGCGCAGGAAAATAACCTAACTCGAAAAGCAAACGAGGAGTAGGTCAATTCTATTATAAACATAGAAGACCACCAGGGTTATGTCGACATATTTACACTACACTGCATGTTAAAATGAAATAACAGACCATTTTGGAATTGTTAATTTCTTTGGATTTAAAATTTAAAGTTGTATGTATGTAAAATGGGATGTTATGTGTATGAGCAAAACGTAATATTTGTTTTGATCTGCAAACTAATGGTTATATATTTTTTCTAAATGTAAAATAATAAATGTTTGAGCATGATAAATAGAATAGGTCAAAATACCAAAGGATGCCATGCTTTCAAAATATATTCATTGTAAAACAACACAATATCAATGTCAGAAGTGTTACGAAAACAAGATTTAATGGAGTAACCCTGGTATTCATCCACAGTAACAGAAAACATTTTTTATTTGGACAAATTTTAATTTTCTGTACAATAAAATGCCCCAAATTACAATATTTTTATGTGGAGTTATTTCTATTGGGATAATAGAATTGTACTATAACAGAGATAATATGACAGATTTTTTTGCATTTTAGTTTCTTCAGCACATTAAATCAAACTAACTTCTTGGCAACTTGCTAAAATAAGTAGATGTATATTTTCTTAATTTTTTGTTTGATTTTATTATGGATCTGTTTCCATGTCTACACACCTTTTCTGACAATTCAAAAGACTCCAAACCCTAATCTAATGAACTTTATGTAATACATAAATCTCTTTATATTCCCGTTCCACCTCAACAAACCAACAAACATATTTATGTCCCCTATGTGATGCTTAGATATCATATTAATCTCGATATGATGATGTAACTAAGTTAAATTGAGAAATAATAATGATCAAATTTGTCAATAAAATCATTAATGAATAATTATAATTTCAAATAATTCTAAATATAAATGTATATCAGAAAATTAGTTTAAGATTTAAGACTATGCAGATATTTGGTTTAGAATAATCTCATGATCTTTCTCCTGTGTTTTAGCAAGGATCCTTCCATGGGGAGAAACTGAGGACAGAATGAGTGTTTCTGCAGTTAAAAACACTGTGGATGAGTATGAGGATGACTTTGAGAAAGATCTGGACTGGCTTATCAGCGAGGAGAGCAAGAGCGAGGAACAGGTGAGCTAGTGAACACACAATGTTGGCAGAAACAGCTTCATATCTCGAAGACAGTGTGTGTGGTATTGCATTACACAGACGCCGTACCTGTGTGTGCGTGAAATCCACCCCGCTGACACAGATCCATACACACTTTCACTCACCCAGAGAACTATGTCTCATTGCGTTGCATTATTCAGCACATACACTCTATGTATCTGATTCAGCCTTCAGAGAACACACTCTCCTTAGAGGAATAGTTCAGCCAATTTATTTACCATTTACTCATCCTCAAGTGTTGTTTCCAAACCTGTTTGAGTTTCTTTCCTCTGTTGAAAACACAAGACTATATTTTGAAGAATGCTGGAAACTGGTAGCCATAGTAGAAAGAAAATACAATGGAAGTCTACTGGCTTTCTACATTCTTCAAAATATCTTTGTGTTCAACAGAAGAAAGAAACTCAAACAGGTTTTGAACAAGCGAAGAGAGAGTAACTCATGAATTAAATCCACTTTGTGGCATATTTTTTTTGCATGACTTTTCTTATTCTGCCCTTCTCATACATTATTTTCTTCAACAAAGGATGATGATGACATTGAAGCTCAGATAGACAAAGAACTGGAAGAAGATGATTTTAAAGAAGTCCTGAACCACCACAAAGAAATGGATGATGAGGAAGGGGGTGAAAGGTGGCCGACACCTATGGAGCCATTAGAGGGTATGGTGGATCCTGACAGGGATGAGCTTATAACATCTCCACACTTACAAAGTGACGATGAAGACCTTGAAGAAGAAAAGAAATATATTTTGGATAAAATTCAAGAGGCTAACAAGCAACTCCAGGACCAGGATCCTCCAGACCATATGCGACGCAGACGGCTGCAGTTTAAAGACACTCTGGTTGACCTGGTGGTTCCTGCTCATGAGTTTGATGCTCAAGAAAGCAACAGCGCCTCCTTTGGAGACTTAGAGGAAGAGCAAGAGGTGTCTGGACAAATGCAGAAACTGAAGATCTCGCAAAGAGAAGAGAACCAGAACAAGGACGGTCCTGAGGATGAGCACAATGGGGGAGGAAAGGAAGGACGGGTTTTGGTCGAAAAAGATGGAAAGTTTGATCTGGTGAGTCTAAAGGAAGTGGAAAGTCAAGGGTTGCTTCCTCCCTTGCCAGTTTCTCACAGCGACAATCAGCGAGCACCTTTACGACAAACTGAATCTGGTCAGCATCTCAATAAGAGTCCAGTGTCCTCGCCGAGGCAAAATTTGACCTCACCTTTTCCCCCTGGTAATGAATCTCTGTACGTCCCCAAGCCTCCACCGAAGCACAGAAATAGACCCAGTTCTGCTAGGCCGTCCCAAAGAGGAGCATGGGTTCAGGGCACCAAGCGAAGGGTCCAGTCTGCAAATGGAGCTCCTTCACATGCCACTTTTACCCTGTCGCCACAGCAGAAAGAATTACTGGCCAAACTTCAGCAGCGCAGGGAGAGGCAAGCCAAAGAGGTGAACATAAAAAATATTTCAGTTGTCCAGAAATTAAAATGTACAAAAGGTACACATTTGCTTAATAAGCTGTTCATTTACTCACTATCTGGTCGTTTGTGACTCAGATGTAGGTGACTTTTTTTTCAGTAGAACATTAAAGTCATCGTTTACTATTTCTTTCTTCTGTCAACAGGGTGTTAAAATCAACTGGGTCTTAAAATGTCTTAAATTTCAAAACCAAAATTTTAGGCTTTAAAAACTTTGTGTTGTAGGTCTTTTAATTTTAAACAGGTCTTAATTTTCCTCTGTCCAAGTTAAGCTACCAAATTGGTACGACATCCATCCAATCACCAGCAATCCATCTTAATAAAGTCAGGGATAGAAAACTAAAAACAATTACACAGTTCCTCGTGATAATAACAGAAATGCATTAGGTTGAATAGAAGTTTCATTGAATCAATTTGGACCAAAAGCCAACAAATATATATTTTTGATTATTTATGTAATTGCCTCCACAATAAATTGACTTTTAATATTGTTAAACGTGTCATTAAAAAAAATATTATGTTGAGAATAGTGTATACTGTACAACTAGAGTTTTCTTGTTTTGACACATTAAAGTTTGTTTCTAAGAAATAATTACATTAGAATTTGTTTTTGTGGCAAGCAAAAAAAAATTCCATTTGCCCAACCGGGCCATTAGAAATAATCATTAGTGTTTAGCCCTGTAAAAGTCTAAAATTTCATTCATAATGGTTTTAAAAAGTCTTAAATTTGAAACCTGCAGAAACCCTGGGTGAACACGAAGATATTTTGAAGAATGTTGGGGAAAAACAGCTATTTACTTCCATAATATTTTTGTTTCTACTATGGATGTAAATGGCTGCTTTTTCCCAACATTCTTTAGAATATCTTGTTTATTGTTCTACAGAAGAAATCCATAAGTTTAGAACCAATTGAGTATGAGTAAATGGGAAATTTCCATTTTTTCATTGATTTTTATTGATCTCTTTAAAGATGATTTTTTTAGCTCAAACTGTGATCTTATTCATAAGATACAAGTTAACGTAAAAAAAACATACAGGCAAAACAAAATGAATAGCCATGGCTCCTGATAATATGTTTAGATCTGTGCTCTGCAAGAAATTAAACATTATTTGCAGCATTATAACCTTTAATCTACAACCTTAGCAAACAGTGTCTTCATGACATTCCTGACACATAATCAAATATATCAAATGAATGTTTGAATCTTCTGAGCTAACATTTAGACCATAAATTTAATCTTACTATTCATATAGATCAGAATATCCAGGATAAGCACAAGTACCAGTTTATTGTGCAATACAACACACACGTCCTCCCTCTCCATTGTAAACACACAGCATCAGTTCATGAGTGTTCATGTACACTTGCAAACATTATTATGTTGCAAGAAGCTAATAACAAGGCCTTAGTGTATCTTCAGGAGGCATGGGTATTTTTTTATTTAAGGTGTATATGTTTTTTGGACTTTCAAAGTTGCAATAACCATTGATTTGTATTTAATGAATAAGACAGAACCTCAGTTTCAGCTAAAAATCTTCTCTAAAGTTGATTTACATTTTGGTCTGAGGATTAACAATAGATTTTCTGAATTTTCTCCCTGCGTCCTTTGGTTTTCTTTCAGGATGAGATGAAGAAAAGGGAAGAGGAGGAGCAGAAGCGTCAGGAGAACGAAATCGCCTTCCAGTCGTGGCTCATGAGGAAGAGGGAGCAGCTGCAGGAGGACAGGAGAGTCCACAAAGCCCAGGAAATGGAGAGAATGAGCTGCAGGGTATGTCCACAAGGAGGAGCCCTGTATCCATTAGAATTGATGTTCGACTGGAGTTTGCAATCATTTAGTTGCCAAGAATAGCCAAATTAAATCATCTGCCTAAAGCTTTATACTTTCATTATTTTAATTTCTTTCTGATTTGTTTGATTTAATTATAATTAGGGACAAGATAGACAGTATATCGATATAGGTCATATGATAGCTAATAGGTTTTCCATATAATGGCTTAACAATCATCATATTATTACAATTTTAAATCGAATTTATTCCTGTGATTAAAAGCTGAAATTTCAACCTTAATAATACTCTTTTTTTTTTGGTCACATGATCCATTAGAAATCATTTATATATGCTGATTTGGTGTTCAAGCAGACAGTTATTTTAGAACTTTTATGAACCCATTTAAGAGTCCATTGATTTATCTTTTATAATCGCTGGCTTGATGCCATCAATAAGACTGTCACTATAATTGCTGCTGTTGTTCTGGCAGAGGGACTGTGGCGACCCTGAGGAGGCTTTTAAAATTTGGCTCCAGAAGAAACAAGAACAGCAGTTCAAAGACAAACAGCTAGAAGAGATGAAGAGACTGGAAAAAGACAGCGGCTTTTGCCTGCATAGCCGAGAGGAGAGCGAGAAGGCTTTCAGACAGTGAGTTCAAACCATATACAGTATATAGAACAATTTTTTTCATCTACCTTCCAATTTTAAGATTTGGGATTTTTGACTTTCGTAAACCATTTTTTTTTCAATTGTAATGTAAAGAAATTATCCAAAATACACTTCTAAACGTTTCTTTTATCACACTTTATCAATTTATGTCTGTAGATTTCATATACGACATATTTTAAAGGCTGTTTTCACAAAATGAGTTTTGTCTCCTGCTCTGAGCCACAAATATACATTTCAGCAGCACTTGCACAGACTAGATGTTACAGTTTTATTCATATCTGTATTCTCTTTTTTTACAGAGCTATATATTTATACATTCATTTTCTGACTGTTCAAAGTAATTACTGAAATGTGATAAAAATAGACCCCTGAAATCCCATCTGTATACACCTTTGACTCTAAGATGTTCATTCATTTATTCATTTTCTTTTTGGCTTAGTCTCTTTATTACTTTGGGGTCGCCACAGCGGAATGAACCGCCAACTTATCCAGCATATGTAATGTGTATTTATATAGCGCATTTATTGTGTATGGGCATACACCCAAAGCGCTTTACAATCATGAGAGGGGGGTCTCTCCATTCCACCACCAGTGTGCAACATCCACTTGGATGATATTACGCAGCGGATGCCCTTCCAGCTGCAACCCATCACTGGGAAACATCCATACACACTCATATAAAACAAATAAATAAAACAACAATTTCAAATGTTGCATCATCCAACGTTTGGGCTTGAAAAATATTTGGGCTATTTTTGGCCTTGAAAAGTATGCAAATTAGTGCATATTTAATAAAATAATGCCCCATTTGCATATTTACATATTAAATTTACATTGCAAAAGTAATGTCTGCAACCCTTAATGGGATAGTTCACCAAAAAAGGAAAAATCTGTAGTCATTTAGGCCCAATCCCAATTCTAATTTTTTTTTACCCCTTCCCATTCCCCTTGGCCATTGAAACCGAGTGTGAAGTGGAAGGGCTTCAATTTACCCCTAAGAAATGGGACACCACTACAACACCTGCACATGTCATCCTATGTCATTGCAATCTCTTACTTCATATGAGATCGATGATGGCGACTGCTGTAGTTATTCCAGTTGGGTTATTTTTTGTAAATAACTTCAGGAAATCACAGAAGGCAACAATATCATGTTATCATTATGATATGATGTGGCAATAAGCTCATAACTGTACTGTCCCAGCACACACACAATGTCATAAGACATTAATATTAGATTAGATTTAGGTCTCCAGCGTCTAAGGACAATGTTATTTTGATGTCCAATAACGATGTGAAATGACGTTGATATTTTGTTGATTTTAGGTTGTGTTAGTAAGTGACCAAAATACAACGTCAAGCCAACATCTTAAACCAACGTCATATTGACGTCAAATACTGACATTTATTTGTCAGGTATGGCAACCAAAATCCAATCTCTGATAGACATCATATTGGTAACGTCCACACAACGTCAAGCTGTAACATCATAAGACGTCAATATTTTGTTGTTTTTAGGTTGCATTGGAAAGTAACCAAAATGCAACAAATGCAACTTTGGCCTGACGTTGAGTTCTGACATCAACCCGATTTTCTTTTCCAACCAAAATGCAACATCCCACGACATTGGGGTACAACGTCAATCTGACATCATGTTAACGTCCTGTGCCCGCTGAGGTGTAATTACACAGTGGTCATATTCATCTATGTAAACACACGAAAGCAACATTAACATTGTACCAGACACTGTGAAAAGGTCATTCCTTCCTAGCCACTAGACTTTTCTGACAGGGTTTTCGAATGTCATCGAGTGTCAGATGTGAAAGTATGTTATGGGATTACTATTCACAATATTTTATTATGGATTATAGATAACCAAATTTAGTGTTTTTTTTTCTTTGTTTTTTTAATAACCATGACGGTAAAACACGAACGCCGTTATGACTGTATTAAAACATCTGCTTGTTTGTTGTAAAAATTCGTAGTAATGACAAAAAATACTCATTTGTGTATCTCCTGACTTCCGTGTGCAGCCATTTTGTCGTTGTACTGTACTGTAGATGGGAAATTTTCTCACCCCTTGGTTTCAAGTGTGGTCCTGAAAAATCTCAGTTTCAACGGGTATCTAGTCTTTACCCTTAGCCCTACGCCTACAGGCTAAAGAGAATTGGGACACCCCTACCCCTTTATGTGAACATGCAAAACAAGGGGAAGGGGTAAGGGAAAGGGCTAAGGGATAGAATTGGCATTGGGCCTTTTTCTTCCTTTACTTGTTTCAAACTGGTTTGACTTTCTCTTCTTAGTTGAACACAGAAGAAAATATTTCGAAGAAAGCTGGAAACCTTTAACCACTGCCTTATTATTTGTTTTTTCCTCCTCTGGAAGTCAATGGTTACAGGTTTCTAGCTTTCTTCGATATCTATTCTCTTTTGTGTTCCACAGAAGAAAGAAACTCATAAAGGTTTACAGCCACCTGATGGTGAGTAAATAGAGAGTAAATGTTCTTGCTTTTGGGTGAACTATATCCCTTCAATGCATTTTATCAATTGGGTTGGTGTCGTGGTGATAACTATTAGTGCATTTTCCCCCTTCACCTGCAGTGTCTATCCTTAAAACCAACGTGAAGCACCTTCTCTTGCTCTTTTGCGCAACAGGTGGTTGAGACGGAAGCGTTCAGAGAAAAGAGCAGAACATCAGTTGGCTCGAGAGCGCTCCCGCAGGCTCATGCTGGAGGAGAGAAGAGCAAGACGAATGCATGACCTCCTCTGCACCGTCAATGAGATCAAACCCTTCCGATTCAGCGACCCATACCGCTACTGATCACCCCAAAACACACGTGAACAATGTTATAACCTGAAGCTCCTCCAGTTCAGCCATCACCACCATGCTTCAGGAATCTCTCATTCATCCATATCTGTGGTTAGTTACCGCTCTATTGAACTCGTGAGTTCTGTTGTCTCGTCCCCCTTGATACAGAGGATGAAAGAGCATGTGGTTGGGAAACACAACAAGGAGCTCTCTTTTATTCATTTTTCCATTCAGCCGTTTTTAATATACAGAGATCAAACAGGTGCTTGAGTGGATGTTCCTGTTCCAGCGGCTTTAGGCACTTAAAATAATTGCTACTCCAGGATGATTTAATGGAGTTTTGCGTAAAAATGCTGAATCATCAGATATTGTCATTTTGTGTTTAGCTGGCTATCTTCTAGATTTGCCACTTATCTGCTGGCACAGCTACACAGAAGAAACCATATTAATGCAGCAGTTTGGTGATCTATACAGTATGTGGGAAGTTGCACTGAAATACTTTTGGAACAGTAAAATGTTTTATTCCCTAAAACTATTTTAAACAGCATATAATTATACCCCCATATTAATTATAGCTGAACTATAATTAATTTTTATTATTTTTAAAATATACTTGATATCTACTGGATGATTGATGCTATGGATGATGTGTTTAAAATGGTGAAAGCATGAAAAGAAAATCATGACCAACCACTGTTCTTATACCTTGCCTTATACATTCATATGGATTGACATTGATATCTGAATGTTGATGAAAATGTCTGTTATTCATAATATTTGTGCCACAGGCATTGTATATTGTTGGTCCTTGTCTAATGTTCATCATCCTGTTTATTTTCTTATTTTGATATTGTAGAAATCAGGATATCAAAAATGGTTTTGCACATAATCGTTGATTTCACAATCCCCCTCAAAATAATTAAAAAGAAAGTATTTGAATTTTATCTTATGTGTTTCCATATGACTGATATTTCCGTGATAATTGAAACTTTTATCATTATACAGATATTATTGTGATATTGACATTAGCCACAAAAAATCAATTACTTCTTTACACTAAACAGCTCTAATAAGCTTAGGGTATTACTCATCTCATCTCATTTTGGTCCGCTTTTCCTGGGCCGGGTCAGGGGGGCAGCAGTCCTAGGAGAGAACCCCAGACTCCCCTCTCCCCAGACACTTCTTCCAGCTCCTCTGAGGGGATCCTGAGGCGTTCTCAGGCCAGCTGAGAGACAAAGTCCCTCCAGAGTGTCCCCAAGGCCTCCTCCTCCTATAAATATGTATTACTATATTATATAAATGCAGAAGCTTCTCTGTTTGCCTAGGGGAGTTTATGTCCTCGTCAGCACCTCTCTCATGTGGAGTACCTCAAAGGTTCCATTCTTAGACCTATTCTGTTTTCCCTATGTCTGCTTCCGTTTGGGTATATTTGTAGAAAGTATGGGATTTCATTTTATTTTTAAGCAGATGATGCACAGCTTTATTTGCCCTTAAAACTGAAAGATGCTGGGTCCATAAAACCAATTTTAGACTGTCTTAAAGACATTAAATTATGGTTGGTAGTAATTTGTTTAATGTGCAATGAAGAAAAGACAGAAGTGGTGGTATTTGGATCCAGGGGAATTCAGGATTGTCTGGATCTTGGTGTGTTAAATCCTTTTGTAAATCCTAATGTAAAAAACCCTGGGTGTTATTATGGATAGTGACTTCAAACAGATTAATTCAGTAATTAAAGCTAGTTTTTGTCCAGTTGAGGCTATTATCCAAAGTAAAGTCATTTCTGTCGTTTAACGACTTTGAAAGGGTATATTTATATTTTATACATTTATATATATATATATATATATATATATATATATATATATATATATATATATATATATATATATATATATATATATATATATATACGTACATATATTTTTATTTAGTTATTTTTTATACATATTTTTATATTGACTTGGCTAGATTATTATAATTCCCTCCATGTGGGTATTAGCCATGTCTCCCTTACTCGTCTGCAGATGGTGCCGAATGCTGCTGCTCGTTTGCTGACATGCACACGCAAACAGGAGCACATTACACCCACACTAGCTTCTCATCACTGTACAGTTTAAGATTCTAGTTTTGGCGTTTAAATGCCTAAATGGACTAGCAAGAGACCTGTCTTCATTAATTCAAGGGCACTTAGATGTGGTGATCAGCTACTTTTGGCTGTTCCGTGCACAGGGTTAAAAACCAAGGGAACCGTGCCTTTGCAGTGGCTGCTCCCAAACTCTGGAAAAATTTCTTTTCTCCATGTTAGGCAGGCCACAACCCTTTTTGTTTATAAATCTAGTCTTAAAATCCATCCCTTTAGCTTTTAATACCATATGAGAGTCTCATATGTACAGCACTTTAGTAAGCACTTGTTGTTTTTAAAAAGCGCTTTATCAATGAACAATGACTTGAGTTGAAATTTTTAGAGCAAACAAGTTTTCAAACAAGTGACATTGCAAAAAGATTATAAATTTCACTTGCAATATGATCAGTGTTTACATGAGTATTGCTTTGATAAGTGGCTTGATGCCTTCTTCATTTCCCTTTGATCTCCCAAATAAATGTAAATAAATGCACTTGTATATGCTAAATAGTTAAGTCACGTTTAAATTCATCAATATTATATACATATACAAAAGCAGTTCATTAGCTAGTAAACAGAATTCAGTACTTTCGTGACATAGATAACCACAAAACGAGTGATTATTTGTAGATTGTATATATGGAAAACTACATTACCCAACATTCTTGTTGTGCGCCTGCGCAGAACTCCCTTTGCCGCTAATGAGTCGTTGAGGATGCAATGCTCCATAGCAACATCAGTACCAACGGAGAAGCGCCGTAGCGGACGACCTGGGATAAATGTCCGGAGAATCTCTGAAACAGGTGCTGCATGCGGACAGCATGGACGACCAGAAGGTAAGAGGAATTCACCGTTTAAGGAAAGGATGTCGGACACACTTAAGATGAAAAAGACGGAGGATGCTGCGCTGAAAGAGACACTAAATACGAAATGCCGTTAGCTTGTAGCTTCACTTCCAAACGTCCTCCGCCCATTGTGTTGGTGAAAATGTGTCCTTATAAAGAAGAAAGTGTAAAAGTAACGAAGTGCAGAAGAAACAACGTCGCATCTTTAAGATTTGTGACGTGTGAATGAAAATTGCTCCAAGTTGGTCACCAAGAGCTAGTTTGAATCGCCAGAAACGCCCCGGTTCTCGCAGCTCTGTAACGTGAAACGAGTCGTGTTTTAAAATATTAATCACTGGACATTTTCCCTAGAAAAAGAAATAATATTACTGTTTATTCACATATAAAAACCCACAAGCAAGTGCGAATTTTGGCACAGGGTAATCCTGAACCGGCCTGTATTGTTAGGAGTGTCAGGCTTCAGGGAGGCGCCCCGGATATAAAGCCGCTTCTGTGCGGCTCTTTATCAGTGACTTAATCCAGTGCAAGTGGCTTGGACGATATGACAAGGAAACATGTCATTTCTGTTCAGCCGTGGATGAGCTAAAAATAAATACCAGTTGAATCTCTTTTGCAAGTCTGCACTCGTGCCCTGAGGCAGCACTCAAAATAGACAAGGAAATAATGACGTCAGTGTCATCCGAATGACATCAAACTGACAAAGGTGCACTTAATCATCGCCAACTAAAGTGTAGTTTGTTTTTATTGAAAAAAAAACCCCACCACCTTTGAGTTATATTCTAATTATTCCAATTATATAACAATCTTTTAAATAAAACTGTGACTAACTGTTCAACAAAAGCAAAACAATATCCTATTCATATCACATACTTAATATTGTTCTACACAGTGAGATCAAAGACATGTGAATCTAAGGACTTTTTGAGCATCAAAATAGATGTAATACAGCTTTGATAATTAAATTTTTCCTGAGCAAATGGTAATTGGTATTGTAAATTAGCACCACAAATTAGATGCACACTAAGCTGTCAATCAGTCTAACAATAGTTTATATGCCAAAAATATTGCCTTGTATTAATGATTCAGGCTGCTGCTGGTGGTGTAATGGTGTGGGGCATATTTTCTTGGCACACTTTGGGCCCAGTACCAATTGAGCATCATGTCAACCCCACAGCCTACCTGACCATGTCCATCCCTTTATGACTACAGTGTACCCATGTTCTGATAGCCACTTCCAGCAGGATAACGCGCCATGTCATAAAGAGCAATTCATCTCAGACTGGTTGCTTGAACATGATAATGAGTTAACTGTACTCAAATGACCTCTACAGTCACCAGATCTCAATCAAATAAAGCACATTTGGGATGTGATGGAACGGGAGATTTGAATCATGGATGTGCAGCTGACAAATCTGCAGCAACTGCGTGATGCTATCATGTCAATATGGTCCAAAACGTCTGAGGAATATTTCCAGTACCTTGTTGAATTTATGCCGCAACGAATTAGGGCAGTTCTGAAGGCAAAAGTGGGTCCAACTCGGTACTAGTAAGGTGTACCTAATAAAGTGGCCAGTCAGTGTATAATCAAATACTAATTAATTATCATATTTTAAATATGTATACTTTTCCTACGCTATCTTTTAAACGACTAAGTTTTATCTGATTTTATATATATATACACTTTATCTTGTAAAAATAAGTACAGATCAGAATAAGAATGTTGTTTCTGTTTTCAGCACATTGATATACAGTATCTGTAATGCTGAATGGTGATGGCACATTCTTTTTTATTTTTTACATATAATTTTAACAAAAGTTATACTGTATGAAACATGAAAGCAGACATTTTTAGATATTTAATACAAGTAGACCTTTTATATGCTTTTTGTACATAATTTATTGCGGACTCCATAAAGGCAGGTCTCCTCTTTGATCCATATATAGTAGCACAGTAATAAAACTTTAAACATGTTATTATTGAACTCTATTAAATATATATGTAACTTCTATATTTGTGATGGTCATAAAACTTTAAAATTATAATTGGTCATATGTGAATTTTATGCGTGTTTTTTTTCTTCTGTCACTTCTGCTGCACAAAATGGTTACAAAAAAACAATGGTACAATTCTAATATGAATATAACAATAAACACTTTTATTTATTCAGAATATGCTTCCTAGAACCGAGCAGGTTTTCCTCTTTCTATAATCAGATATCCTCTAACCTATTTTTCTTTTCTGGTTATGATGTGGCATTTGATGATGGTTAAGATTGTGTTTCATGTTTTAGGAGTCACTGAGGAAGATTATCACGACACTGGCTCTGAAAAATGAGGAAATTCAAAATTTCATTTGTTCTCTAAAGCAGAATCTGGAGAACCTAGAGGTAATCACTACAGCAGGCCAGTTCTCTTTACTCACATTTAGTTATCAAACTGTTTGATGAGTGAGAAAATGTCAGCTCTTAAGATGTTTTAAGCACAGTGTTTATTTCACTAAACCATCAATAAGTTTGAAGACATGCTGCTTAAACTCTGGGTTATGATGTTTGCAGGCGAATTCAAACCGAGTACAGGAAGACCTGGAGTCAGAGTTTAGTTCACTACATTTGGTCCTGGATGACCTAAAAGAGGGAATGGTTACACGGATCAAGCAGGAAAGAGCCAGTCGCACATATGAGCTACAGGTGAGAGCATTGTGAAGATTGCTGTTGTACTCTGATAACCATACTGAAAATTCAAGTGAAACCACATTCATAGGCTGAACCCTATTCAGATCAGTTTGTAACATCAGTGAATCATTCACTGGAGACTCACTCTGAATGGATTACTTGAATCAGTGAGTTGTTTACCAGAGACTCACTCTGAACCGATCACTTGAATCAGTGAGTTGTTTACCAGAGACTCACTCTGAACCAATCACTTGAATCAGTAAGTTGTTTACCAGAGACTCACTCTAAACCAATCACTTGAATCAGTGAGTTGTTTACCAGAGACTCACTTTGAACCAATCTCTTGAATCAGTGAGTTGTTTAGCAGAGACTCGTTCTGAATGGATCACTTGAATCAGTGAGTTGTTTACCAGACACTCACTCTGAATGGGTCACTTTAATCTCACTTGACTTTTTTTTTAATGTGCATACTGGAATTTGTTCGGTAAAAGTGTTTCCATCATAGTTTATACACATCTTTTCTTATCGAATAAAAAGTTTATCCTACTCAGTTATGCGAATATGTTTTTATGCGCATTTTCAAAATTGATGCGCATAAAAATAGGTGGTTTTAAACGTAGCTAGTGTTGTGATGACCCAGTCTGTTTTGATTGGTCTACTGCGAGCAGCTTTAGAGAGCAAATAAAATTAGCTTTAAAAAATGACTTGTTTAAATGACTCTGAGTCGACTCGTTCTTTTGAGAGTCAATAACTTTATACAAGGTGTGCTTTCAGATTTAAAACTTTGCGTGATGTTTTCATTCGCTTAGAGCTGTGTTACACACTGCATGAAATGTAATTTTCAAAAATCCATAAAAGGGACACTTTATGTACTAGATTGAATGATCAGATATATCAGTAAAAGGCAGATCGAGATGGCTTTAGAGCTTGAGCGTGACTTGGATGTGTCATGTTTAGAGAAGGATAATAAGAAATCCTTGAGGATTACAGTGCCTGTGTGTATAATCCAGATTGCATAACAAAGCATTTTAAGCACACATTTCGAACTATTAAACCTTCCTTGACCTCAGTCATTACATTCTTCATTCACTGTATGTTCTTTCTTGGAAGGGTATGATTTCAAAGCACTTCAGTTTGGTGTAAAGTGTAAACTTGAAATCAGAAAGTTTTTTTTACTCATCTGTTTATAGTAATTCTAATCTCTATGATATCCAGTGGTGTAAAGTAACTAATTACAAATACTCAAACTACTGTAGTTGAGTACTTTTTCTCAGAAATTGTAATTTACTAAGTTGCTTTAAAAATGTGTACTTTTACTTTCCCTTGAGTACATTTTTAGTGCTGTATCGGTACTTTTACTCCACGAATTCCCTTCAACCTACAGTTACTACTTTGTTTTTTTCTTGTCTATGGGGATTAGAAAATTTCGTCCTGTGATTCCTGTCCAATTAAATCACACATTTTTTTTAGATTAGATTCAACTTTATTGTCATCACACATGTACAAGTACAAGGCACGAAATGCAAGATATATGCACATAGAAAGTAAATCGCATCATAGTGAACTACCTCAAGACTTATAATTCCAGCAAACTGTTTGAAAGCATTAAAAGTGTCCAAAAGAAGATGTCCAAAATCTTTACATGACTTTACCCAGAGATGACGTCAGATTGACATTGTACCCCAACGTCATGGGGACGTTGCATTTTGTTTGGAAATGAAAATCAGGTTGACGTCAGAACCCAACGTCAGGCCAACATCAATGTCCAACGTCCAACCTAAAATCAACGTCTAATGATGTTACAGCCTAATGTTGTGTGGACGTTACCAATATGATGTCTATCAGATGTTGGATTTTGGTTGCCATACCTGACGAATAAATGTCAGTATTTGACGTCAATATGACGTTGGTTTAAGATGTTGGCTCGACGTTGGATTTTGGTCAATTTCTAACACAACCTAAAATCAACTAAATTTCAATGTGACGTTGATTAATTTGACGTCGGTATTGAACATCAAAATAATGTTGTCCTGAGACGCTGGCTAGACATTGAATTTTGGTCACCTGACGTCACAACCTAAATCTAACCTAATATTAACATCTTATGGCGTTGTGTGCCTGCTTGGCAATAACTAAATGCACTACAGAATGTTACGTTTACACATCCACAAATTACATGTAAATGTATCAGCTTTTTACAGCGTGATACTCACTACTCGAGTACTTTTAAAAGGGCTACTTTTTACTCATACTTTGAGTAATATTGACAACAGATACTTTTTCTCTACGTGCACTACATTTTTAGGCAATTAATAGTACTTTTACGTGAGTGATTTTTTTAGTACTCTTTCCACCACTGATGATATATGATATACAGTTTATTTTGTGACTTGCATCACCAAAATTTTTTAAACAAACTGAAGTTAGTTTTACATTGTATTGTATTGTCCTCCACAGTTTTCATGTATTATTGTTTATTTATATTAGGTATATATTATTCTAAGAATTACTTTGTCAAATATGATTTTTACAAAATAATATTGTTGATCATTCACAACCAAAATTTGGGTCAATAAATTTTTTGTTCTAAGTTTCTGATATAAGTATTTCTCTACTCTCTAACTCATTAAGGCTGCATTAATTTGAAAATAAAATCTGTAATATTGTGAATTTATTATACTTTAAAACAGCTATTTTTGTTTAATATATTTAAAACAAAGTGATGAAAAGCTGCATTTTCATCATCATTATTCCAGTCTTCAGCATCACATGATCCTTCAGAAAGCATTTAAAATATGCTGATTTGTTGCTCAGGAATCCCTGCTTAATCATTAATTTATTTTAAAAAAATCCTTCTAACTCCAAACTTTTGTCCAGTAATGCTCAGGAATCCCTGCTTAATCATTAATTTATTTAAAAAAAAACCTTCTAACTCCAAACTTTTGTCCAGTAATGGGCATTTATATTCTTGTCATATTCTTTTCATACTAAAGTAATACTTTTAGAACACATATTTGGCAATTACAAGAACAAGCAAACAAACAGGTAGCAAAAGTATTCAAATCAAATACAAAAAAAATATTAAGTCTACAGTTGCAAAGGTGAACCCTCAGCAGTATGCAAAATACAAGAACCCTACAACACAGTTTAGCATACTACTGGTAATTATGCCTTTAAATAATTTATGTTTGCTTTTATTTTCTAACACATAACTTCTGTTTCTCCAAAATTTAGAGTCTTTTTGCCATTTTATTGGTTATTAATTAAGGTCACGAGTGGTTGTGTAAGCAGGTTCTGCATATCATACTGTGAATGTGACAAATTTGAATTTTATTTGATTTTTTAGTAGACATAAAAAGTTGATAGTCATAAAACCTGAATTATGTAACTAAATCTAACATGCAACTAACCAGTGATATTGTGATTATCGGAATGGTCCATTTAGAGCCAGTTGGGTGCCTGCACCAAAGCTCTAGAGAGCTCAGAGGAACTGCTGGAATTTGCCAATCAGACACTCTGCTCATCAGAGAATGACAGCTTCACTCAGGTACCACTTATTCATACAGGAATTTATACAAGATCTAAATGATTAATCGTTTCTGATTTAACAACTTTTTGTTTTTTCAACCTTTGGAACATCAACCCAGTTACTGTTTTATATTTTAAACTTGCTTTTACGATATTTGACTTAAAACTTTTACTTTGTTAAAGCATTGATGATGATTATTTGACTATGTGCTTTTAACTTTTTGGCACTGCTGTTGCATCTCTAACAATGTGGCAGATTGTGTCAGACGCTGCTTGTTTTTCCCGCTAACACTCGTGCTGGTGTGACTGATGTATTGTGTTTTGTTGTGATTCAATGAGACTCAGTTCTGTCGCTCCCTATCTTTCTCTTCTTCTGTTCCCTTTCTGCTGCAGGCGGCTAAAGACATAAAGGATAGGTACTGTACAGCTTTGATTGAGCTCGTTGTAGAAACACTCTTCCCCCAAATGTCCATTCATTTTTATCATTGACTCATTTAATATACACTACCGATCAAAAGTTTGGGATCAGTAAGATGTTTTAATGTTTTTATTTAATCAAAAATACAGTTAGAAAATGTATAATTTAGAAATACTTTGACAATTTAACATAAATGTTTCACTTGAATGCACTTTAAAATGTATTCCTGTGATTCAAAGTTTAAATTTCAGCATCATTACTCCAGTCTTTAGTGCCATATGATCCTTCAGAATACATTCTAATATGATGATCTGCTGTTCTTGAAAACATTTATTATTATCAGTGTGAAAAACTGTTAGACTGCTTCATATTTTTGTGGAAACTAATACAGTAATATTACAAATAAATGCCTTTTTTTTCGTCAAATAATTATAAGACGTCAAATTTATCACCATTTTCACAAAACTATGAAGCAGTTAAAAAAAAAATAATCATACATCAACATACACTACCTGACAAAAGTCTTGTCGTCGATCCCAGTTTGAAGAGCAACAAATAATAACTTGACTTCTAGTTGATCATTTGGAAAAGTGACGGAATGTAGATTTTTCAGATGAATCATCTGTTGAACTGCATCACAAACATCACAAACAATAGATGACCTATTGGAACCCGCATGGACCCAAGATTCTCACATGAATCAGTCATGTTTGGTGAAAGAAAAATCATGGTTTGGGGTTGCATTCAGTATGGGAGCATGCAAGAGATCTGCAGAGTGGATGGCAACATCAACAACCTGAGGTATCAATTCATTTGTGCTGCCCATTACATTACAAACCACAGCAGAGGGCAAATTCTTCAGCAATATATCACTCCTCATACTTAAGCCTCCACATCAAAGTTCCTGAAAGCAAAGTAGGTCAAGGTGCTCCAGGATTGGCCAGCCCAGTCACCAGAGATGAACATTATTGAGCATGTCTGGGGTAAAATGAGGGAGGAGGCATTGAAGATGAATCCAAAGAATCTTGATGAACTCTGGGAGTCCTGCAAGAACGCTTTGTCTGCCATTCCAGATGACTTTATTAATAAGTTATTTGAGTCATTGCAGAGATGTATGGATGCAGCCAGTCGTCTAAGCTCATGGGAGTCAGACACAATATTAATTATTTTTCCACTGCACTATAACTTTATATTCTATACTGTACATTATTTCTGTTAATTGACAAGACCTTACTGCCCTAATTAAATAATTAAAAATCATGGCATGATCATATTTTATTTTGGTAAAATAAGCGTAATCTAGAGGCCTTTGCCTTTCACTTAAGCCACTTCTGATACCAAATGATCAACTAGAGGTCAAGTTATTATTTGTTGTTCCTAAAACTTGGACAGGCGACAAGTCTTGTCAGGTAGTGTATTACAATGATTTTCTAAAGGATCATGTGACACTGAAGACTGGATTAAATTAATCTCTGAATCACAGAAATAAATCACATTAGAAAACACATGCAAATTGAGAAATATTTCAAATAGAACATTTTTGGAAAAAATATTTCAAAAATGTAATATTTGGTTCTTTTTGATCAAATAAATGTCACTTTGGTGAGGAGGAGACACTTCTTTAAAATAATAAGAATGAAAATTAAACTAAATTCTAATCCCAAACTTTTATTTATTTATTATTTTAGCAAAGTACTAGTCATTTTCATTAGTAAATTAGTTGTTTCACTCTCTGTTTGTTTTGTCAGACCCCCCAGGGTGTGTGTGTGGGTATGTGTGTGTTCAAATGCATGGAGTGATTTATTGTGACATTTTCGTGTCATTCCCACATTCCCGTTCATTCGGTCACATGGGCTTAATTGTGTTTGTAGACTGTCGGTGAGTGTTTACTGTGGGTCTGTGTGTCTGCAGTGTGACTATGGCTCCGGCGTTTCGTCTGTCCCTGAAAGCAAAGGCCAGTGACAGTATGAATCACATGATGGTGGACTTCACTCACGAAAGACACCTGCTTCAGTCCATCACGTTTCTTCCAGGTTAGTGTTGCATCAATGAGGAAATGGCATAAACAATTCAAGTAAAGGCTAATTGACACACACCTAGATTTCCCACCTACTTTGCATGTAAATGGTTTTACTGGCGTCATTTCAATGTATTGTGTCAATATGTATCTGATGGTGTAACAGTTTTGACTAGTACTTTCCAAATTGCACATACTATAAATGCAGATCGATTTTCCTGGAAATTGTTAGAACAGGTTTTTATTGTGCATGAAAACACAAAGTGGGCCCTATCATACACTCGGCGCAATAAGGTGCAAGACGTGTTTGGCACGATTGTTGCTATTTTTAGACCAGCGCAACTGTAATCTGTAATTTTGCGCCACATTGTTTATGACAATTAGCATTTGTATTATGTTATTATTATTAGCAGGATTATTTATTATATTCATATTTATATTTGTTTTAATAAAGACAAGTTTAGATTTGTCCACCTTTCGAGTTTTGGAGACATATGCATCACTATATGGGGCATAAGAATAGGACGTGTGTTTGGATATAACTCAGTTTTTTACTACTCTTCGTTATTATTGTTTAGATATTTGTTTGCTGCAAATTAGAACTGAATATTAGAAACAGTTTTGAAACAAATCTTTGCGCTTAACAAATTAAATTAAATATGTAGGCTAATGGTTGTCCTAAGTGGTGCATACAACACTGTTTCCTTACTCCACTAAAGTAAAGGAGTAAAGAGTTAAAGTAAAGTAAAGAGGCCGAATGGAGAAGGCTCATTCTTTATCCTCGCTGCAAATGTCTGTTTACTGTTTTCTTGCTAGTGAAGTGTTCAGTTTTTCCACTTACAAAGTCCACCATGTAAATAGCAAATGTGCCATAGCGCGGCGCAACTGACTCTTAAAGGGAATGGGAGATGAGACTTTGTTTGGTTTAATGCACGTTATACTCAAAACACACTCATAACTCATTAAGAGAATAAACACAACCCTCTTAGACCATGTGCTGGAGACACAAACTGTATTTTTCTGTCCCTAAAATAGCAAAAGTGGATTTGGATATGCCCTTAATGCTTTTGCGCCTTAAATGTTCAATGCTTAATGCTTAGATCGTTAAGATAGAGCCCATTGTGTTTTCAATAATACGTACCAGAAGTAATTCCTAATTACTGCTGAGTGTGGTATTTGTGATCAAAATAATGGTTGGATGTTGTTTCAATTAATTATTGGGAATGATGTTTACAATTATAAATTAAAACTTTTTTTATTATGAAATTACTTTTTTAGGGTTAACATGCCTTTATAGCTTTAAATAAAAAGTTAATATTTGTTTTATATATTAAAGCCTAATAACATTTATTCCAAATTTCTAATGAAAATATTGTTATTTTTTGTCAGAATTCAAAATAACTGATGATTTCAAATTGTAAATCCAGAGTAAGAATGTTCACATGGTCTTTAAACTTTGTTCCTATAGCTGTACTGTGAAATAATAAGCATAACGTGTGTGTCATGTATTTACAAATATCATTGAATTGTCATTATTTACATTTTAAACAGCAATAATTTCAGAATTCCCCATGTTTTAAACCAGAGATGTCCAAACTAGGGCCCGTCATCGCATCTGAGAAGAGAGGGAGAATGATGGGGACGGTTGAGAGATTGTGAATTAAAATTTGATGTAACCCTTTATTTGTTTTATAGTTAAAAGCTAACTGAAATTAAATGGTGTAAATTAATCAGATTTAGTTTAAATACTGTCACCCGACTATGCAAAGACTTTGGTGAGCAAATCAAGTCATTGGCACTTTCTGCTCACCTGTGTTTTCAGCATTGAACTCCACTGTTATAAATGTGATTGTTTATGTTTTTTAAGTTACAGTATCATATTAAAAGTTATACAGCATTAAATAATACAATTTAAAGTAATATTTTCTTCTTCTTTTTTTAATATCACGAAATAAATGATGAAATTACCCATGGCAACTTTAATGTAAAATAGTTTGGCATATTTACCTTTGGCCCACGGCTCTCAATGAAAAAGTTTTAGACTGTTGGGTTTCATGTAAACAAAAAAAAGTTTAGGCTCTGGTTAGTGTGTGTAAAGCTCTCCGATATCAGATCTCTCTGTTGTTCACCTTCAGTGCCGGCTACGCCAGAAATTCATGTGGCTGAATGCCAGGTGTTTGATAACACAGTGACAGTGGTGTGGACCTTACCAGAACCCGACTCCAAAATTGACCACTACATCCTGGAGCATCGGAAAACCAATCACGAGGGTCCACCGCGGGCTCGTGAAGACTATCCCTGGATGGTGGTGGAAGGAATTAAAGAAACTGAGTACACGCTCACAGGTACAGTAAATGCTGATGCATGTTCTGGATGTGACAGTTTTAATAAAGATGTATTTGTTATGATGTCATCTGTTTTTTCCAGGCGTTCGTTTTGACACGCGCTACATGACCTTTAGAGCGAAGGCATGTAATAAAGCAGTGGCAGGTGAATTCTCAGAGCCGGTTACTCTGGAAACACATGGTTAGTAGCGTAATGTTTGTGCACACGCACACACACAAACACACACACACACACACACACACACACACACACACACACACACACACACACACACACACACAGAAGGTAATGAGGCATGAGGTTTCTTCTCACACAGAAAAAAAAGAGTCTTACACAAGTTACAAAGCACCAGCCCTACTAAACTAAAGCTGATTCAGAGGCCACAGATGTAGCACGTCTGCCCTTTTGTGAAATACTATTTATGGTTGTCAATTTAACAAACATTTAGTGTAATTAACACTAAAAGAACAATAATGTAATCATGTCCTTGAAAGATGTTTTCAGTATATACTACAGGTCAAAAGTTTGGGGTCAGTAGGATTTTTAAATGTTTTAAAATAAGCTTCTCCTGCTCACCAAGGCTGCATTTATTTCATCAAAATTTAATTTAATAATTTATTCACGTGATTTTAAAGATGAATTTTCAGCTTCATTACTCCAGTCTTCAGAGTCACATAATCCTTTAGAAATCACTCTAAGATTAACTATAATTATTATTATTATTATTATTATTATTATTATTATTATTATTATTATTATTATTATTATTATTATTATTATTATTATTATTATTATTATTATTATTATTAATGGTAATAGAAATAAAAGCAATGACTGGACTAATAATTTTATTTGACCAGTAGTGTATGTGTGTTAACTTTAACAAAAACATTTTTAAAAATGAAAATTCTAATTATTAATAATAGAAAAATACAGAAAGAGTGTGGAAGAGTGTGCTAATGGAAGAGTGTGCTAATACTAGCCACTATGGAATGTTGTTGAATACTGCAATATAATTTTATTGCTATTTTAATGCTTATTTTTTAAAACAATTTTTAAATTAATTTAAATTTATTTTAATGTCAAGGTGCCATTAGTGTTTATGTTCTGCTCTGTGAGGCACTAAGTTCACCTTTGAATCCAGTCTAGCCAATAGAGTAACAGAACATACTGGGGGCCTCATAATAAATATAAAGTAAGGAATAAATATAGTAAGGCCTGATCTGATTTGTATAAATAACCTATGCATTTAACACACAAATGTTTGGTTCATAAAATAAATGTTCTTTACCATACCTCTATGCAACATAAATACTGCATATGCTGTTATTTTTCAGCCATATTATATAGCTATATACAGTTGAAGTCAGAAATATTAGCCCTCCTGAATTATTAGCCCCCATATTTTTCCCCAATTTCTATTTAATGGAGAGAAGATTTTTTCAACATATTTCTATACATAATAGTTTTAATAACTCTTTTCTAATAACTGATTTATTTTATCTTTGCCATGATGACAGTACATAATATTTTACTAGGTTAATTAGGCAAGTTAGGGTAATCAGGCAAGTCATAGTATAACGATGGTTTGTTCTGTAGACAATCGAAAAAAAATCTAAAGCTTTAGGGGGCTAATAATATTGACCTTAAAATGGGTTAAAAAAATGAAATCTCCTTCTATTCTAGCCAAAATAAAACAAATAAGACTTTCTCTAGAAGAACAATCTTATAGGAAATACTGTGAAAAATTCCTTGCTCTGTCAAACATCATTTAGGAAATATTTAAAAAAGTAATAATAATAATGTTGACTTCAACTGTACTGTATATATAACCACCACACAATCACATTTTCTATAGGACAAAAGTAAGTCAGATTTTCCTCCCAGATTGTGAAACCCAAGGAGTAACATTGGAAGTGTTGAAAACTGAAAAATAAACATACTTTAACCTCTTACCCTGATCTTCCAGCATTCGTCTTTAAACTGGACGCAAGTTCGTCCCATCAGAACTTGAAGGTGGAGGACCTCAGTGTGGAATGGGACAGCAGTGGTGGGAAGGTTGCCGTTCAGGACATCCGTAAGGAGAAAAACAGGACCAACTCTCCAATGCATTCTCCTGCCAGGTCAGATTCACACACACACCTACAGATCATATGACAGCACTGCCGCTGAACAGCTGCTGCCCTTTTAGACACATCTGTTTGATCTTTGCTTCTCATCGCTGCTACAGTAAACAGAAAACAGACGGTCAGTGTGTCTAGTTTACAGGGGCTCAGGGCTCTGTATCGATTCACATTCCCAGACGATTTCATTCTGATTCACAGGCTCTTTTAGTTTGATTACTTTAGATCTTTTATTCCATTCTTTAATTGACTCAGTCAATATATAAATTACATTTCTAAAAATGATTAGTGATCCCTTTATTTGATGTTTATTGGTATCAGTGTTGATAATAACTAGTTACTGCAATTACTTTTAGAGAGAGATAAGATTACTATTAGACTATTTTATAATTATATTCTATAATTAGACTAGATTATTTAGACTGAGATAAATTACTTTTCCACTGAAAAAATGTCAAGAGATTATTTTTCATTTTTTTTCATAAAGATATAAGGTATAAATTCAGAGAAGCAGAGTAATTGTATGTTTGTGTGTGTGTGTGTATATATATATATATATATATATATATATATATATATATATATATATATATATATATATATATATATATATATATATAAATAAAATATTAGATATTATATATATTAAATTGATCGAAAAAATTGCATGATTAAGAAACAATGAAATTGGTAAGAAATTTGTCAATAGGGTATGTGAAATATGGTTATTTAATTAGATTTATTTATTTTTAAAACCTATGTTTAACATTTTTTTGATAGGACAGTGGAGATTAGAGACAGGAAAGTGCGGGGAGCAGAGATAGGGGAAGGATCAGCAAAGGACCTCGAGCGGGGAATCAAACTCAGGTCGCCGCGAGCACCTGGGTGCTATTTGTCGATGCACTAACCACTAGGCTATTGGTGGTGACATGTTTAACATACTTAAGTGTTAAAAAAGCTAAAAGTTCCTGCTTTGACTCAAACTAAAAGTTTAATTTCTATTGTCTGTTAGATCTCCAGGTAAATAAGATCTAGCCCCGGACACCAGATCTTGTCAGAAAATGTTTCTCCAGGTATCTGGACAAGTCAGCAGAGTTTCCAATATTAAAACCTATTAACCAGAATTCAACTGAATTAACAGTCTCCTATCAATATATGGGTGACTGAGAAAACTAGAAAGGAGCAGAAGCAGGAGACAAAGTAATAATGATAAAGAAAGAGCAGAGTTTATTGAATAATCTTAGTTGTGAAAATTACTGCTTCACAGCATTGTCCAGAGACCATACAGACCTTGAAATGGAGACATTCTCTTATCTCTTACTCATGAAAACAAGTGGCGCTTAAATCCACAGTCATAAGATTATAACAATATGGAAAAATGAAGTAATAATAAAGCAATAATCATGGGAAAATAATAATTATAAAATGTATTAAAATAATAATCAATTTATTAACTAATGAGTAATGATCAATAAAATGATAATTATATAAATGGCTAATGATCATATGATTAAATAAAATTAAAAAATGAAGAATAAATGAATATAAACAAATGAAAATAAAAACAACACATAAGATTGCTACAAGTATTCTCAGATCCTTAGTTAGATTGTTCATGTCTGTGCGTTTAAAAAATTAAAATTAGTATTCAGTCAAGCAATTAAATGATCTATTGAAGTTACTTTTCAGACAAAGTAATTAGAAAAGTCACTGAAATAAAATTTTAATGATGTAATTAGTAGTTAATTAGTCTTTTAATATAACATCCAACACTGATGGGTATAATAAGACACAAAATGTTATTATATATGGCTCTGTGTCCCACTCTTAAAACCATCCTGGAATATAGTATATGAAAACAAAACTGTTTCATAGCCTTTTGGAGAATTTAAAATAGAATATGTGCATTTCACAAATAAACTGTCCTGCATCTCCTAATAGTTTTTCTCCCTCAGGACAGCCATGATGTCTCCTAAAAGAGCGCCGTCTGCTAGAGCGGGCAGAGATCGCTTCACAGCAGAGTCCTACACCGTCCTGGGTCAGTCGGCACAAATGTATTTAACAATCGAAACTGCAAGTTTTCAAAAGTTTATTCAAAAACGCCCCAATTTGTGTGTCTGTGCAGGAGACACCATGATTGACGCGGGCCAGCATTACTGGGAGGTGCGCTTTGATAAGGAGAGCAAGGCGTTCGCAGCAGGAGTGGCCTTGAGGTCTCTGGGTCGCTTTGATCAGCTGGGGAAGAGCAATGCGTCGTGGTGCATCCATCTGAACAACTGGCTACAGCAGAGCCTCACAGCCAAGCACAATAATAAAGCCAGAACACTGGACTGCTCTATTCCTGACCGCATCGGCATCTACTGCAACTATGAAGAGGGTCAGTTCAGCTGCTGCTACTCTAGCTAGATGCTTGTCCTTCCAGAATTGGCTAGATGATGGTGTCAGATAGTCTATGTTTTATAGAGAGGTTGACCAATATATTGACTTTATTTGGATATTTTTAAATAGCGGTATATTCAAAGCAGGAGTTTATTGTTCTATAAAAATATAATAAAATAAAAATACTACTTTTACAGGATCAATTGTCAATATATTTTTTCAAATATATTTTAATATATTAATTACATTTTAATTGATTTTTAATTTGGCAAATTAAGAGTAAAATGTTATGAAGAGTTTAAATGCAAAGTGCCGTCTGAAATTTTCATCTAAAATTAGCATTTTTCTCAGGCTGTTGTGTGTAGTGTCGTAGTTGCCGACCTTCTCATCAATTAGACCCTATCTGACTGGAAGTTTTGGATACCAGAAAATAGACTTCATTAACATAATAAAGCCGAGATGTCTGAAAACAGCCCTTCAGGACAACCTGAAGTCGCCCCTAGACAATCTGAAGTGTTTTGTCACCATCATCCTGCTTTTATACATGCATTTTCACCTTGTGTGTTTTTGCTCCGCATAGATGACAGAGATATCACTTCATAGATGCAACCTATGCAAAATAACTGTGTTTACATACATTGTCATGATGGTACATTAACTTGATAATATGTTATTCACTCTCCTGAATGCCCTTCACAGATTTAACTTCATATGAGTTTTTAACATATATATAATCAATACTTTACATATTCAGTTATTTTACATAATCAGTCATTCTTCAGCTTAGCTTTCTTATCGTAGGCTCCCATAACCAACTCCAGCACCTCTGTGGGTTCATTTAACACAAACCCAGTTTTAGCCTGGCTCATGTTTACTTTTAGAAAATACTTCTAGAGAATACAAACTGCCTCACACTTAGAGAATACTTTTAGAGAATTAAAAAATCAGTAATTTTTTCTGTAATTTTACTCTCAGTGCAAAGAATAGGTTATTTTCATTGTGTTTAAAGTGAAATGACTGAACATAAACATAGGAGGCTGAGTAAAATGTGAGTTTTAGAGGAAAATTTCAGATGGAACTCTTCAAATATAGTTTAGAAACACAAATGGAGCATGCGTAATTTACTGTCTTTAAATAGTATATGGACCAAAAAATGTATCACAATTTTTAATTAATTTCTTTTTCATAGATCACAGAAAGATTTATACTTTTTTTTGTTTGTTTTTTTTAACTTTTTAATTTAAGATTTTTAAATATATTTTTTTCTTCCAAAACAACCCCTTCCCCAACAATTTTACCCCTTCAGGGTGTCCGCGGGGTTGTAAAAAGGTAGTAAATGAAATTAGCCAGAATTAAGGGCATTAAAAAGTATTAAAATTAATAAACATCATCTGACGAGGTATTACATTTTCGATTTGTGTTAGGTGCAGGCCTGTATTCTAAAATTTGTGTGGATTTATGTATATATGGTGAGAGTAGAACCTGAGCAATATCATGTGAGGTGGTGTTCGTTTGCGCGCAGGCGCTGACACAAAGTGGGTACCCGGCTGGCTTGCTGCCAACCATATAGGTGAGCTCGCTTGCGGTCATTAATTAAATAAAAATTACATGGGGAAATGCAAGTTTTCGGACCTCTGGCTGGAGGACTCAAGATTTAAAGACTGGCTTAGGCCTGTAGTTGGCAACAGCCGCGAGGCTTATTGCCACGTCTGCAAGAAGACGGTTAATATAACCTCGCTTGCACGTGCATCACGCAGCGCCTGCAGTTAAACTCACAGCGGTTTATCGTGACACTTTTAGCGATCATTTTTTCCAGCAATTGACAGCAAGAACAAACATAGAAGCGTTGTCTGATTGACAAGCAGCACCTTACATAGCTCAAAGGAATTTAAAACACCAAATGGGACAAATTTAAACCCCATTTCAAAAGTAAAACATACTCTAATAGGTAGTACAGTGTGTGGGTGAGAGGGGGGCAGTGTTTCAATGTGATCCGATTATGTTGTGGTTCTGTGACTGATGGTGTTGGTTTCTGTATGATTATAAGTTATAACAGTTAAAAGTAACTAGGTTGATTTAGATTTAAATCAATTCAAAATAAATAAAATATTAATCTAATATTTTGGGCGTTTTCTGTGCGTTTGGGTGGGTTTTGGACAGCTTTTGGGCTGGAAAAAGCTTGGCAACAGAGCCGCGATGTCAACACACAGAATCTATCGGCACCATGCAGCATGGTTGTCTAACCGAGCTGAGAATTCCAGGCCGAGAACGTTTTGTAATCATGATGTGCTGTTCCAGGCTCAACCGTACAACCATAACCGTACCGAACTGTTCTTAGAAGAGCAGCTACTGACATTGATGACATATATGACATTGATTAAAAACTATGGCTAAAAGGCCCACTGTGACATCTTGATTAATCCCTCTGCTTTACTTAAATGTATATGTTATCTGCAATTTACTCCATTTGGAAAGATATTTCATTTACGCCACTACAGTTGCAGCTCTAAGTCGTGCTGGTATTACGTTTATTAAGGTATTAAAAAAAGGTAGTAAAAGGTAATAAATTCAGCTTAAGAAGTTCTGTATATACCCTGTCTATACCGGAGTCATGCAGTCATTTTTTCCATTACATAGACCTGTTTAAATCTCTGAATCCATAGAGGCACATTTGGAGAACCTTTTTCCATCCAAAGTACTGTTATAATTTTTTTTGCAACCAGTAAAAATATCCTTAGTATAAATCTTGCTTCTTCATTAAACATTTGTTTGGACAGTGCTCCCAGTAAGCACACAACTGGATCAAGGGGTATTTCTAGATCTTATTTCTTATCTATTTCTTTTTGAACATTTTTCCAAAATTCTTGAATCTTAGGATATTTTTAAAAAATGTGGGTATAATCTCCTATTTTACCACATTTTCTCCAACTCAAAGTAACAGATGGTCCTTTTACATATGTAGAAATTACAAAAGGAGTATTAAAGTACCTCATTTTTACTAGATTTATGCTCTTTAAAGTTGTAAAAACTCATTTTTGTCCTCTTCGCTCTTTTCAGGCACATTGTCTTTCTACAACTCCAGAAATAAAACTCTCCTTCATACCTTTAGAACCAAGTTCCAGCAGCCTGTTATACCAGCCTTTATGGTAAGATATGATTCGGTCAATTTTGCACTTTACAATAAAATCACACATAAATGGGGGATTTAAAAAAAATAATAATAAAACTTGGCAAGTTAAGTATAATAAGAAGTGTTTCAGAGAGTGTTTTACATGAGATTCATTCTTGCGTGCAAAAAACATCTAGATTGTGTGCAATAGACTGGAAAAGAATGCAGAAGTCTAAATATAACTTGACATACCATCATAAGATGTCACAACATGTTCGTCTGCATGTACAAGATATAAGTGCAGTGCTTTCAACACAGTGATTTTGAAGATACAACTTCTCCCAAAGTCTGTAACTGAGCAGTATTAAACAGTACTGTATTAATAATACTGTATCATGTACTGTATTAAACAGCATTAAACTTAAACACATTCATCAGAGAATGAGAGAAGTTAGATTTTGTGATTTCCAATCAAAAGATTCAGGTGTAAGATAGAGTAGCACAGAATCTACCATGCTTGGCTAGTCGACCATCATGACTTGTTCCTATTGTGTGTCCTGGAAATCTTTCTACAGAAACGTAAGAAGGCTTCATTATACTACTGACAAAGTTATTTTTTTGTTTACAAGCTGTAGTGAAATATGTTAAAGCAAATAGTTTCACACTTCCAAAAACCGCCGTGATTTCATTAGAAATGATGGCACACCAGACCATTGTTTATGTTGCTTTAAAAGGGTTATTTCATCCAAAAAATGACATTTCTTATTATTTACTCACCCTCATTTCAGTCCAGTCCCCTGAGACCTTCCTTCATTTTCAGAAACAAAGATATTTTAGACAGCGCTGGTAACAAATGCTTAAAGTCAGGAAAGGAACCAAAAACACTGTCACAACATTACATGTGGTTCAAATATAATCATATGAAGCTCAAAGAACACTTTTGTGTGTCAAAAAAGGGAACAAACGGTAAAAAACACCTTCAAACGGTAAAAAACACCTCAGTAACATAATATGGTTGTCTGTTTACTAATAGCAGTATGACATATTGCCTTTATGCCTCTTTCACATGTTGTTTTTTTCAGAGCAAATGTTAACAGATGCTGCTTTCATATCACATGCCCAAGCTGTGCCACAGTGAGTAGCATATAAGCATCAGCAGGGTTCAACACTAAGGATTTTTTTTTCTACTGACCCAATTGGACCAGTGGTTCAGATTTTTACTTGACCTGCCAAACTTTTCACTGGCCCCACCAAAAAAAAAAAGAAGTTAATAGTTATTTCTAAGTCATATATTTTAAATAATGTGTCAGAAATAATGTCTGTGAATCTAGAATTTAAATATTTAAAAAATGTTCAGATATTTAGCAGTGAAGTATAGCAGTATGGAAAATGTGCAGGTATTTTATTGCAAAACAAAAGGTGGCTGACTTTAAAGTGACAGCAAACTGTGCAAAACATCACTTCATTTTTTTCGTCGTGTTGTACTCACGTAAATGTCTGCTTCCAAGACATAAGAAACAGACGTTTTCTTTTAGCCTCATAATTTGATGTTGCTGTTATGTTGCCGCCTCTTCACTGTTCTGGTTGTTAACAGGTTAGGGAAAAAAAAAAACGTGCTCACAGCATCCAATCAGTTAAGAGGAACCAAAAAACAGTATGGTGTTCACAACTCTGAGACATAAGAATTCTAAGTGTATTTGCACGCAATTGAAAAATAGTCACAGGCAAATAAAAATTTTGTGAGAAGGCAGCACTGGCCTGAACGATGTCTATTGTTCCGGGCATCTCTCACGCTGGCCCCAGGCCATCGGGCAGTCCTTATTGTTGAGCCCTGATCGGGGCCGTGACCAGGTCTATTTTTCCAGCACTGCTTATGGTCAATTATTAACGCCAACGCATTGATCATGACCAAAAACACACTGAATGACAATAAAAGTAGCAATTTTAGCCAATAAATGCATTTAAAAAATCAGCAGATTTTTAAGATTTCCATTACAATTTTTAAATATATATATTTTTTGGGGAAGCAGAACTACGAAAACCAAATTCAAAACAATTTATTGTGTCAGTTTTGCTTAAGTTGCACACTAATTTGATTATTTATAAATCTCATTATATCTATATTTGAATAAATATTATTATAACTACTGTATATGCATCGTGCTGATGATCAAAAACAAAATCACATGGTATCAAAGGTGATTGTCTTCTGAGTGCCCCTAAAAAGACTATAATGAATGACTCTTCTCACGAGCTTGAGAAGCAAACAGCATACAGTATAATCTACATAATATAAAGATTTGTAGGTTAAGGAAACCACTTGGGAGGAAGTTGCAACGGCTCTTGGTGCAGATGAAAAGTAAAAAGTCTCTATATACACAGTTGAAACCAGAAGTTTACATACACTCTAAAAAAAGGAACATGATGGTAAATCAGACTAAACATTTACTAAAACGTTTACGTTTTTAGGTCCGTTAGGATTACCAAAATCATTTACATTTGCTAAATGGCAGAATAATGAGAGATTTTTTTATAATTTCTAGACAGTTCAAAGTTGACATACATTTCCTTGGTATTTTTTAGCTTTGCTTTTAAACTGTATAAGTTTGGTCAAATGTTTTGGGTATCCTTCAACAAGCTTCTCACAATAGTTTGAAGGAATTTTGGCCCATTCCTCCTGACTGAATTGGTGTAAATTTGTTGGCTGTCTTGCTTGCACAAGCTTTTTCAACTCTGCCCTCAAATTTTCTATAGGATTGAGATCAGGGCTTTGTGATGGCCACTTCAAAACATTCACTCTGTTGTCCTTAAAGCACATTTTAACTAATTTGGCAGTATGCTTAGGGTCATGGTCTGTTTGCAAGTTTTAATTTCCTGGCTAATGTCTTGAGATTCTTCATGATGTCATATATTCTGTGAAGTGGACCAGTCCCTGCTGCAGCAAAACAGCCCACAACATGATGCTGCCACCCCCATACTTCATAATTCGGATGGTGTTCCTAGGCTTGTAAGCTTCCCCCTTTGTCCTCCATATGTAACACTGGTCATTATGGCCAAACAGTTCAATCTTAATTCCATCAGACCACAGAACATGTCTCCAAACCTTAGTCTTTTTCCCAGTGTAATTTAGCAAATTGTAATCTGGATTTTATGTTGATTCTGGCTTGTTGATTTTCCCATGTTGTCACACATGGAAGCAGAGTGTTTGAGGTTTTCCTTAAATACTATTCTACAGTTGTGCCTCCAATTAACTCAAATGTTGTCAATTAGCCAATCAGAAACTTCCAAAACCTTGACCCCGTCATCTGGGTATTTTCAGAGGCTTCGTTATCTTATTGTATGTAAACTTGACTTTCAAGATGAGTTATAACAATTTCTTAAAAAAAATCTCTCTCTAAATTATTCTGCTATTAAGCATAACAGAAACTATTTGATAACCCTGACTTACCTGAAAGAGAAAAAGTTTAGTCACATTAACATCTGCCTTTTGTTTAAATGGTCATGTGCCTTTTTATAGAGTGTATGTAAACTTCTGCTTTCAACTGTAGACAGATAGACAGTTAAATAGATAGAATAGTCAGAGATAGCTTGATCTGTGCAACAGCAGCCTGTATTAGCATATTACTCATAGTACATGCGCACCCAATTGTGGCGCAGAAGACATTGGTGAACGATGTAATTTTTAGTTATTTTGGCACACAGAAGTGTTCTTGGAGCTCCGTATGATTACAGTTGAACAAATAAAGGCTGGTTTATACTTTTGCGTTGAGTGATCAGCGTGACCCACGGCGCATACCTTGCGCGTTGTCATGCATTTATACTTCTGCATGCTGTTTTCGGAAAACTAGCTGGCAGTGAGGTTATGTTCCTCCGTGTCGAGTTTCATCGCGGGTGTTGTTTTTTTCTGAACAGTACCTTAATGTGCAAGTGGCCCAAACTCGCTCATTCAGAGCCAGGACCTAGCGGACGTGCATCTTCATTAAACAATGTAAACACAAAACAAAAGTTTCCATCTGGAGCTCCTTCAAGGGACTCAACACTTCATGTGGATCATGTGGCTCTCGGTCCTACCCACATTTGTCACAGCTATCAAGTTGACCAATTACAGAGTTTGCGCTGCGTGTCAATGCGATGTGTAGCTACAATTTTTTTTGTTGAGAGATGCGTGTCCACAGCGAGGGCTTTGCAACCGCGCAAAGGCTGTACCGTACATATCTGTGCACTTGATGAATAAGTATAAATCAGCCTGAATGTTGCATGGAATGTTTTTGGTTCCTTTTCTGGAATTGAAACATCTCGTGACCGTTGCTGCCTATGGAGGGTCAGCGAGCTCTCAGATTTCATCTAAAATATCTTCATTTATGTTCTGAAGATGAACAAGTGTATCAGGGAACTAGAACGCCATTTGGTCAGTCGTTAATAACAGCGTGTTCTTTTTTTATCTGTGACCTAACTCTTGCTCTCTTTCGCCCCCTGTAGGTGTGGAATGGGAGTTTCTCGGTGCAGACGGGCCTTCAGGTACCCAGTATCGTGTTGAGCGGCCAGAAAAGAAACAGTAACACAAGCAGCTCTAACGCCAGCCTTACCTAACTCACATTAACATATCCATTCTCTAGAACTGCTGCACATCTGCTCAGGTGCGGAGAACACCTGGCTAACTTTGACACAACAAGCCTGGAGGCTCTTCAGTCATCAGTATGAGGGAGAAGCTGCTCTAGTTCTCTCTAGCCTTCCTCATTCCTTTTAGCTCACTGATCTGGATCCTGTGCCTTTCAGTGTCCTGAATGAAGACGTGACAAGGGGTATTACTCCATTTCAACATGCAGCCAGCTTAAATAGCCTAAGGGCTAAAGGTATTGTACTCGTTTTAGCATTTGTTCATTCACGAGCCACATTTCCAACACTTATTTTAACGCAACAGCAGCATGTTGGTGTTTTAAAGCTCAGATAAAAGCGTATTATATTTACACACTGAATGTCTTTAATGATATGCCTCCAGTATCTGCGATGTTTTTAAACTAATATCAAGGTAGCACAATAATCACAAGCTAAATCATAGAGATCAAATGCCTTTTATAGAATGTATTCATTCAGCAGTTCCAGCATCTGAGGAGGAGATTTCACTTCTCATTTGGTCTCGCACGGTCAATGATGTGTGTGTGTGTGTGTGTGTGTGTGTGTTCGTTCAGAAAAGTACATTTTCAGTGTTCTTTATGCAAATATTTACCACAACTGACCTTTTTTGTACGCCTGCTGCAAAGATGTATGTAATACATACATACGCACCCCTGAACCACAGAACCAGACTCATGTTGCAAGGGTATATACTGTATTTGGCAATACTCCAAAATACATTGAATGCGTCAAAATTGTAGATTTTCCCTTTACACCCAAATGATTGGAATATTAAGTAATGGACTTGTTTTCCATGAAGATATTTTGTCAATTTCCTACTGTAAATATACTGTAATTTCCTACTAAATTAATGTGCATTTCTAAGCACTTCATTTAGACCAGAGATGCCCAAAGTAGGGCCTGTGGGCCAAAGTAGGCCCATTGTAACCTTTGATTTGGCCCACCATCCCATCCGAGAAGAGAGTGAGAATGATGGAGAGATTTCATTTCTAATTTGACATAACCTTTTTTGTTTGTTTGCTTTATAGACGAATTACCGGTTTGTAAACATTAAGGATGCGCGCGCATCTAGGTTGCAGAAAAAACCCGGGAGCACTAGCATTTACAGCGAGGGAATGACATCCGTACAGAGTTTGTTGTTGTATTAGAGATGAGTTATATTGATTACATTTTATATATATTATTTACATCGTCACCCAGTGATGAGCAGTTATTCTGCAAAATTAACGTTAAAGTGAGCGGCGTTCGTCTGACAGGTCCATTTGCGATAGCACCCTCCCAAACTTATTGAAACTCCAAGTGATTTTACAAGAGAGAAGTTAAAGCCCTACACGTTTTTGGATGCCTACAATTGTGTTCTGTGTGGTTATGTGCAAGAAATAATGTTCCATGAATACCAGATTCAAAACTTTGTAGTGCTCAAAACCGAGGTTCTGCCTAGCCAAAGACAAGGAAAGAAGACTGAGTTATACAAGGCCTGGGTAATCATCAACAAGCAAAACAACTGCAATCTGACAGTGAACTGCACCTGTACGGCAGGGTATGTCAACTTACATTTTTACATTTCATTCTTAGCATTCAGTGTCCGCAGTTTAATTCACCATATTTGACTGTTTTTGCTAAAATCATTGCTGCAATCAAAACGATTAATGTGTATGATTCAGCATAGCGTGAACTTACCTGATATAAAATGAGAACTGCAGAGTCAAGCTTTTTTAATTAGGTCCTCATTCCATTCAGCTCTTCTGATGGCTGTTAGCTAAAAACGTCTGCGGTTGGCATTAAAAGCTGTGTGGTCTACCGTAAAATTTAAGTTTTCTTTTTTTGGACTTTTGATTTTGGCATCCTACCGCACAACAAGGCATGTTTGCTATTGCATCTGGTCTTTATTTGCAACCTTTATGCGCAGTTGAACCCGTGTGACGTAGGTTGGTAATTTCCCCATTGCTGAGCTACACAAACAGCAAACTGAAATTAAATGTTGTAAATGAATCAGAGTTTTTAAAACGTAAATACTGTCACTCGATGGATAGAGGACTATGAAGAAGACATCAGCGAGCAAATCAAGACAAAAACTAGTGTAACTCCATTCTGTTACAAATGAGTTGTAAAGCTCATTATAAAATGTAATGTATAATATACTGTATTAGTTAATATAAATCAATGTTTTCTAGTTATTTCAAAATATTCATAAATAAATTACCAACTATATTTACCTTTGGCCCACTAGCCTCAATCAAATGAGGTTTTTGGCCTATCATAGGAAAACTTTGAGCATCCCTGGTTTAGACTAATTAAAAAGCTTTAATATTTTTGGATCTCTCAGATCATCTAATATTGTGCTATCCTAACAAATCATACATCAATGGAAAGCTCATTTAAGATGATGTACAAACCCCAATTCATACAAATTAATCAATACACCTGTGACTGGTTTTGTGGTAAAGAATCACCTATAACAAAGAAATCTACAGTATTTTTTTGCCATATTGCTGTCGTCTTAAAGGTAAATTTGACCAAAAACATAAAATTGTGTATCATTTATTCATCTTTACCTTGTTCCAAACCTCTGTGACCCATTGTTTCTCTCTCTCTGGATTGCAGAAGAAATTTCTGTTACTGGAGCCAAGATGATTTTAGTAAAAAAAAAAAAAAAAAAAAGTTCAGACAAATAAAAATTGTCAAAATATCAAAAAACAAAAGAAGCTAAAGCTAACTGAAAGGAGTAACAGATCACTGAAATCGAACTGAAAAATAATTAGCAAAAATATTAGTCATTTTCAGTATTAATGAGCACTCATTCTGTGTTGGAAAATCTGAGTAGAGAAGCAGCTGTACATGCTCTTTTATAGCTAAATGCATCGGTGAAGCACAAGATTAAACATCTTTTCAATACAACTATAAAACATGTTCTAACTTCCACATTTGCCCCCCAAAAAATTAACTAAACCCGTCATTAAGTACATAAATGATCTTTAAGATGAAGAAGTTTGTCATAATTCTACATTAATTTGTTTCTGTTGCATTTGTGTGGGTTTTGGGATGAGTGTGTGTAGGCCTGTCACAATAATCAATATATCGACTTATCGCAAAGCATATGGACATGACCGCAATCATTTTTGGTTATGCAATATAGAATCGCCCATACATAAACTATTCTAGCAACATTTTAGCTGATTGTGCAACATCTCTATTTGAGGTTTCAATGGCAGTATTGTTTCAAAAGCACTATAGTACCATAGTATATTCCAGATGTCTGACAACTGAAATTAGACAGCAGATATTGCAGCCTCTGTTAGTTTATACCTTTACTTTTTTGTTAACATTTATTATTATTTATTTGTGATGCGTTTTCACATTCTGATTCCAGTGCCTAATTATGAAAGGTTTGGAAGAGTGCACTTACATTGTGATGATCTTATATTGTCATTCTGGCATTATATAATAGGTAGTATAATATGGTCCAAAAAAATGACAACAATATTGTTTAAATCGCAATATATTTTGGTGCAATATATCGTACAACAAAACATAGATATCGTGACAGGCCTAAGTGTCTGTTCAGATAGGATTTTATTTATTATTAATATTAAGAGGATTGCACAAGAGTTCATTAAGCCACGCAAAGATTAAACTTTGCTCAGGTCAACACTGAATGAGTTCTGTTAACTACTAAAAGTGGAACTAGTATATAAAAACTAAACTAAAACTAACAAACACCATTAATGAAATGATCCAAAACTAAACTGAAAGTCTCAAAATAAAAACCCATTTAAAAATGCTAAACTAGAATATGGGTGGAGCCAAATCAGTCTCAGAAATAATACATTTACAAAATAGAATTCATACATCTACAACACAATTCACATTTACAAAATCCACTTCGTAAGTTCAAAACACAAATCATAAATACACTAATCTAATTTGTAAATTCAAAGTACAATTTAAAAATACACAAATCCAATTCGCAAATTCAAAAACACAATAAAAAAAATATGCAAATCCAATTTTTAAATTCAAAACACGATTCAAAAACACAAATCCAGTTTGTAAATTCAAAAAGCAAATGAAAAATATACAAATCTGATTCGTGAATTCAAAACACAATTCTTAAATACACAAATCCAATTTGTTAATTGAAAGCACGATTCAAAAATATGCAAATCCAATTTATAATTCAAAAAACTATTTTAAAATATGCAAATCCCATTCGTAAATTCAAAACATGATAGAAAATAAAGTTTCAAAAACACACAAATCCAGATCGTAAAATCAAAACCCAATTCATAAATGCGCAAATCCATTTCGTAAGTTCAAAAGAGGATTCATAAATACTCAAATCCAAATCGTAAATTCAAAGCATGATAAAAAAAAAATACGCAAATCTAATTCATAAATTCCAAACGCGATACAAAAACACACTAATCCAATTTGTAAATTCAAAAAACGATTTAAAAATATGCAAATCGGATTCGCGAATTCAAAACACGATTAAAAAACACAAATCCAAATCCAGATCATTCTTACTTGTGAATTCATGAATTGTTTACAGATGAACAAATTGTATTTTGTAAATGTATTCTTTTGGAGACTGATCTGGCTCCATAGATAAACATAAAAGCATCTGAATGTTAGTGAACACCGTTTACTGAAGCAGATTTTCCATTAAGCTCCAAATAGTAACTACACTGAAAAAGCAATCTCAGAAAAGAAAAAGTCAGTCATAGAGTTTTGGAACAACACCATTTCTATTATTTTACTATTATGAGTAAACAAGGACACCCATTTATGTTTTGGAAAATCTAATACAACCTGCAGTGCTTCTAGTCAAACACCAAAACTGTTACACTTCCTGTTACGTCAATAAAACAAATGCCAAACATACTTATTGTCTTGCAGATGTATAAAAGGAAGAAAATATGACTTTATTTTCCATGATCATTGTATTGTTCTCAAACTAAACAATATAAAAAATACCATACAAAGTTGAACAGGAACAGACAAAACAATATTCATTTGAACAGATTGTCTATCTGGAGAAAGAAGACCTGCAACTTCCCCACAAACTAGAGTCACAATCATTCATAATCAAGCCTGAAAACAGGAGACGTAGACCAGCTATCTGACACGGACAAATATTTACATCTGACCAACTTCTAAAATGGTCATAAATCAACAAGAAGTCAATGAGATAAACTACACAAACAGCAGAGGTGATTTACAGACACACACTGATCTATTGCTACAAGGATCGATAAAGAAAACTTGATTCCAGGGCTTGTTCCTCAGCAATAAAAGCCATATAAATGTGTCGGAGATTTAAGCCTAAGCTTAATACTTAATAGGAATTACTCCTCGTTCCACAGTGAAACCATTATTATCATCATCATCATCACACAATCACTCCTGGATGGGTCGTCTGCTATTAATAACCTTCGCCAGCTCATCTGTCAAGAATGAAACCACAGCGGGTTACGGATGTATCAGAAGCAGAAAATATTGCGGAGAAGCAGCATGAACTTGTTCTTACCCATGACGATTTGCTGCTTGGGAGTATTTTTAGGCATGTCTGATAGACTGTTGCTTCTGAGGGGTTTTTTACCATAGCCAGGAGGAACCAGAGCTTTTCGTTCACAGTCTACGTCAAAGCAGACAACATGATGATTTATTTTAGTAATCCTGCAATCTGTCCAGCGAAACATTGGTGAAGAGTTTCGTATTTTGCAGCTAACTGTGAGGCCTGTTCCACAAAGCGAGTTGAACAAACTCAGGGTTTTGGGTTTTTACAGTTTTTCTCAGTGGCTTTGGTGCATTTCTCACAACACTATTTACATTTGCACAACAGTTCCCACATTTCTCAAACCTTTTGTTTCTCATTCCTTCCAACAAATTGTAAATGCATCAACTGCTTTCATACAACTCTCTGCTGTTTTATAACATTATCATTTGCTTGTCATATCAGTCAAATTTGACTATTCAGCATTCACAAGTTTAGTTAATCCATATAAAACTAACAGTCCTCACTTCATTACTGGAGTCTTTACATACAGAAATGTTGAACTATCAAAATCTGTCAAGATAATTTTATAAAAAAAAAACAATTTAATCTTTATTTTCCTGAAAATGTCTTAAAAACTAAATTTGATGAATGATTTACAGACCTGTGTATGTTGTAGGTTCAGTTTCAACATGTACTGTAATATTGTTTACAGTTGTGCACAGCTCTACCCAAAGGAAGTGTATGTTTGTAGTAAATAAGAGTGTATTTATTCTTCTGCACAATGCCATTAGTGAAGTTTTTTTTTCCCTCTCCGCTGTCGCCACTGGCTTGCATGGTTCGGGATCTGTAGAGCTGCGCATTGTTGGATTTGCCCTTCAATATTTGGACTCTCAGTAGTGATTATTAAACCACACTGAACTGAGCTTAACTGAACTGAACTTAAACACTACAAACTGAACTACACTGTTCCTATTTACTGTGACCTTTTATGTGAAGCTGCTTTGACACAATCTACATTGTATAAGCGCTATACAAATAAAGGTGAATTGATTTGAATTAAATAAATTAGAATTGTAAAGAGCAAATGCAGTAAAAATGTGAAACATACATATTCAGTGTCTTGTACTCAGATACCTCACTAAATGCAGTGATGTCTACCTTTACTGTAGTTTTCAAACGGCTGTGCAAATACTTTATAGTGCTGTCTTGAGCATTTTCAGGACGTGTCGCCAAAATCTGACTTTTGTTGCATTGGAAAACATTAACAGAGTAAACTGTCATAATGAAAACATGACTAGCCGTTTGACTATCTTGTTCATAAACAATGGTGTCAGGACTTTTCATCTTGACCACACTGACACTTTCATTGACATCAATACTTGCTTTTGAGGAATGAGCTCTCCATTTTGAGCATGTGATGCGCTTTTGCAGGTTATCTACTAGGTTTTGCAGTTAGTACCAATTGTTTTGAGAAATGTATGAACTGTTGTGCAGAAATGTACTAGTGTTGGGCAGAAATGCACCAAAGCAACTGAGGAAAACTGTGAAACCAACCTGGCTAAGATAAGCTTAAGTAGTTTCACAATACTTCATATAAACGTGCTCTGTTAACATGGGGTTTCATCCAGAGTTTGTGACGTACGCCATACAGCTGAAAGTTTGACTAACAGCCAATAACAGTGCATTTACAAGGCAGAAATACATGCTGCTGATGGGGTACATTTTCAGAAGGCTTAAAGAAAACATTATTATGTTTATTATAACATTTCCAAAAGAAAATGTTATATCAATCAACTGATTTTATTAATGTAGGTTCACAAGCAGCTCAAAAGACAGCCATTTTAAAAGCTTTATATACATTCAAAGCTCATTTATAATTAAATATTTAAATGTTAATTGAACATTTGACACTAATTAATATTAACTGACAATTCAAAACTATTTTAAAAGTATAACAAAGTATAAATCATCTATTTTAAATAAATGATTAGCAACAAAAGATCATTTTGACTAAACAATGCTTTTAGTGTGAAAGGCTTTCAGTAAATTTTTTATTACATCAGTATCACTGTATTCATAGCAGAGTTTGGGTTTGCGATCTCTAGCAAAGAATAAAACCTGTTCTGGAGTAGCCGTGTAGCCTAAGTTAGCTTATATCACAAACCTGCTTTGTGCAACAGACCTCAGATGTAAACCTGCCCTTACAAAAACTATAAAGCAGATGTTCACTGAAAAATCCCCCCACACACACACACAATCTCAGATGGTAATATATGGCTATTTTGGACAAAACACTAGAAAAGTTGACCTCACCTGAACTGGTGCTTGGTTCATGAGGCATTGAATACTGGTACGGCAAATGCCGTGCTGTTAAAACAACAACAAAAAACAATATTAGAATGATCCGGTACTTTAAGGTGTAGTTCACCCAAAAATGAAAATGAATGTAACAATGAAAAGAGGAATAATTAAATGAACTGAATCCTAATAGAAGGTGTTCAAAGATGTTAGAAATGAATTCTGACAGCAGGAGAAAAAGGTAAACATTTGTATTTACTACTGTTTGAACACTTTGTTGGAAACCCGTAGCTAGGCCCCTCATGATAAGGAATATTTGTTATGTGATATATTGTCAGAAAGAAAAAAAAAATTGCAATAAGCCATATTATTGTCATTTTTAGATAATTTTATGTCACTGATAATATAATAATTCAAATAGCCAAACACTTTAAAATATGTATCATTCTTACGGTTATTTAGATTCTAGAAATTGACGTTAATAAGGCAAACGTCCAATTATATTTACTATTAAATGTCCTAATAGGTAAATGTCCAATTATAACTTTTGACACCAGTGAGGTAGAATGTAAATGTCATTATAAAATGGCTTTAATGTTATTTGTAACTATATACTTCAACGGCAAAAATTATTGAGGTCATCTCCAAGTATTGCACGATCATTTAATATATATTAATTGTGACAAGCCTATACCCATAGCCATTGATTTGCATAGTATATATTTTTTCTATACTATTTATATCAATGGCTGCCGGTTTCCAGCATTCTTCAAAATATCTTCTTTTGTGTTTACCGGAATAAAATAAACACACAAATGTTTGGAACAACCTGAGAATTATTTTTGGGTGAACTATTACTTCAGGGGAAAATGATGTGAGAACATATCATTGAATGATCTACTTTTTGTGTCACCTGGAACACGTGGTTGAACTGGAGGTGCAAGAGATGCAGCTTCATCCTCCTCATAGTCTCCTCCACCTGCAAATCAAAAAACAGACAACAAAACAGCAACATCATATACAATTCCTCCAAGTAAAGCAGCAGCAGCGTCAAAAGAAAGACAGAGAGTTGCTGGATGATGACTTACATGGGATATTGCGGTATTCATTTTCGTGTTCTGAACTGAACCTGTGAGCCTTTGTGACTAAAGATGCAAATGAAAAAAAGGAGGTATTTATAGTAACTTTTATAAGTCGAGCTGTCGAAGTTAAACACTTATTAATTCACTGTTTGAAACGGTAGATACATTGATTAGCGGTGTGTGCTTATGAGGATGATGTGTTACCAGGTTTGAGTGGGGGCACTGGAGGTGTAGATGAAGGGTCTGGTTTGGCACAGTGTTTGCTCAGCTCACCGTTCTCTTCATTTTTCTCAAGATATACTGAGAGAGAAGACAATAACAATGAGGTTAAAAGATTAAGAATTAAATACTAAATTAAAAATAAAGGTTTACAAAATGTATCTTGTTAATTCTTTTTCTGACCAAAAATATTGACTACATTTTTACAACGATTTACAGAAGACAAGCACAAATGGCTTTCAGTGTAACATTAGTAAACATACTGTACTAATATGGAGTCTGTTTAGAACGAGGATCATTTGGATCACATTTCAGTTTGCAAATATTAATCAAATGTCATTTTAAATCTTTATAATTTGCTAATTTTGGAGTGTAATGATCACACTGTAAAATGTCTGTTAATTGACAGTTTCTATATGTGTTTTCTGTTTATTTACTGTTGCGAATTACATTATGGGATGTTAACCTCTGCTCTGTTGAATTTTAAAGTTGAAAATTCAACTCTACAGTTTAACAAAGTGTCTTTTATTGACATTTGATCAAATTTAAAATAATAGAATGCATAAAAAATAATATATTGAGAAATATTTCACAATAGTGCATCCGCTGTGTAAAACATATGCTGGATAAAATGGCGGTTCATTCCGCTGTGGCGACCCCAGATGAATAAAGAGACCAAGCCAAAGGAAAATGAATGAATAAATGAATATTGAGAAATAAAATAACAGCAAATGTGCTGCTTTATTACAAGGTTTGGAACCATAATATACAACAGCAACAAAGATAATATTTTACCTTAAACTATTAAAATTGTTAATAAGTCACTTTTTAGTACGTCTCAAGGTTAAAAGTTGTTGGAAGCAAGATCAGGATCCCATAATGCAACTCAAAAACATAAATAAACTGGGAAAAACAAAAACATGAATCACAAAATATGGAAAATTGCTCATTTGAAGGATATTTTTACAGAGTAGGTTACTAATTTGTCATCAGCAATATTTAAAATAATAATAAAAAAAATTATGGAAACACCATAATTGTTTTTAAGTCTCTTTGTTTCCTGTACCATGTTTCATGTACTCACTATAGTAATAACAAATTTAGTGAAATAACAAATACAGTAACTACATGAAGTTAATGAATAATACTTAAATGTATAGTAAGGCTCTAACAAGAACACCATAAAATAAAACGCAACCAGTTATTTTAATAAGCAAAAGACAGAATAGGTTTGCAGTTTTATTTTAAGACTAAATTATATCCCTCATACATAGGCATGGGATGATAACCGGTTCCATGGTTTAACGCAGTTTGAAAAAGGCAAGGTTTTATAACTGCTAAATTATTCTGTTATACCGTTCCTAAGGTAAATGTCAAGTTTTTTAAATATTTTTTTTATTTGTTGTAAAGAAATCTGTGTTTTTGAAACTAATAAAGAGAGCAATGATTCATTTATACTATTTAGCCTGACATGTTTACGGTTTCAAAATATTATAAATGTTTCTTAAAATAAATTCAGTGAACATAAAAGTTTTGTTAATTTGTTTGTTTAACCCAGACATTTAAAAAACTTATTTTAGAGCAGTGATCACAGTACCGTGATACCGTGGTATTTTTATCCAAGGTTATCATACTGTCAGAAACTTTTACCGGCCCATACCTACTAATACACTACAGGTCAAAAGTTTGGGGTGAGGTTTTTTTTTCCAGTTTTCTTTTAAAGAAAAGCTTTCATTTCATCAAGGCAGCATTTATTAAATATATTTTAAAAATTGTTCATTTGTTAAATATTAACAATTTTTAATACTGTATGCAGTATCAAATGAAATTATTACTCCAGAAATTATTACTTTTATTACCATTACCATTAATAATAATAACAAGAACAATAATAATAAATATTAGAGTGATTTCTGAAGGATCATGTGACTCTGAAGACTGGAGTAATCAAGCTGAAAATTCATCTTTAAAATCATGAGAAAAACTTATTAAATGATAAACTACTTTTGAACAGTTATTTTAGAGTGCAATAACATTTCACAATTGTACAATTTGTACTGTATTTTTGATAAAATAAAGGCCGCCTTGGTGAGCAGAAGCTTATTTTAAAACATTTAATAGTCCTACTGACCCCAAACTTTTGAGCGGCAGTGCATGTTCATTCATTCATTCACTTTCTTTTCAGCTAAGCCCCTTTATTAATCCAGGGTCGCCACAGCAGAATGAACTGCCAACTTATCCAGCATATTTTTTTATGCAGCGGATGCCCTTCCAGCTGCAACCAATTACTGGGAAACACCCATACATCTCATTGACACACATACATTACAGACAATTTAGCTTACCCAATTCTAGTAGAAACTTCACTTGAACTTAAAAAGCTTTGTATGTAAATACAATCACTTTTGCAAGTGTACTGCAGAACCAAACCTATGAGTGCATTTAAATTGTAAATCATTTGACTTTAAAATCAATTCTAACAATGCAGGCATTCATTAAGTCTGAAAAACAGAGAACTAAAACCACCAGCTTCGAGCAGAATGGAATGACAAGTATTCACGCAACTATACAAACTAAAGAGACTGTGTTCATAGTGAAATAGCTCTGTTTCAGCTCTCAAACAAGTTTCTGCTTGCCGTTTTAGCTTACATGTCAGTCAAAAAAACAGTCAAGCTTTTTTCCGTCAGCCAGATGGAATGTCTAAGGAGTGATTTACTGTATGAAGGTTTGTTTCATAACTTTCCTGTCATGCGGTCATTCATTATAGTAAACATTTTCTAGATGATTGATTCATACCAAGTATGCCAGTGTGGCTGACAAACAGGATTTTTCTTATTCACGTTACAGTCAACACAAAACAGTCGTACCTAGAACTTGATCATAGTGTTTCTCCATATGAAGAGGCACCAAAACCCCGCCGGTCTTCTCCACCATTTTGTTAACCACATCGTGCAGGGTGGCACAGTTGATCTGTGTGTTTATGAACAGTGTGTGTGATCAGTACACAATACCAGAGTAAAGGAATCAATGGCTGGGATCAGTTAGAAGTAGTGTATGTTTAATCAGTGGTGAAGATTTAACAATAAATACACACCAAGGTAAAGAATGTACAGTTAAAAGGCAAAATTATAAGCGCTCTGGTGAAATTTTAAGTGTTTATGATTATTAATAGAGCAAAGACATTTTTCAGAGTATTTCCTATAATATTTTTTTCTTTTCTATTTTTTTCTATAATATTTAGTCTTTTGAGTCTCCTAAATGTGTCTGTCAAGTTTCAGCTCAAAACACCCATCAGATTATTTATTATACCTTTCAGAATATTAGAACTGAACACATTGTAGCTGTTTTTGTGGCCTGTGCCTTTAATGCTAGCTCCCCCCGCCCACCATTCCCACATGCCTGTCAGTGTGTGCCTCAATCTCCGCCTCAGCTGATAAACAGCAGACTGACAGATATGAAGGAAGCAGATCTCAACGTTTGGGAGAAATGCTACAGTAAGAACTTTCCCAATGATTATTTGATGTATTTGTTGGGGAGGTAAAAAGTCTTTCTGCAAGGAGTCAAACACAATGCCATTACGAAGTTCACACACACAGCAGAGACACAAACAGCACACGCATTTAACTTTGCACTGTTTTTGCACGGCAAATGTGAAAGGATACACGTTAATTTCCACTGCTGTGTGGGCATCCATTATGTTAATGTACAAAATAAACCTGATTTAACGTCCACAAACCAGGATTGAAGCGCCTTCTTTTATAATTGTACTGGCATGCGGCTGTGGCGATAAAGACGGTAAAAATTGCTGTAATTCATTACAAACATGCACTGTTTTAATAACAATTTAAACTGATTCTTGATCACATTTGATGATGATTGATGATCACAGCACACTAAACAGTTCTTTTAAACCTGGTTGCTTTGCGCACGTCTGGTCTTGTTCATATGATTATAGACATTACTATGGAGACATGTTAATACATGGCTGTCAATCAAATCAGTGGGCGGGAAAACTGTAGTCCTACATCACGTTACGGTGGGCCTCAAAGTGGGAAGGATTTGGATCCTATTTTAACGTCAGGATATTTATAAAAAAAAAAGACAAGTCTAAGCATTTTTTTATATCACCCCAATTTGACTGTGGACACACTATACCTATAGTACACACAGTTCTGTCCAAACAGCTTATAAAAGATGATTTTTATCATAGGTGCCCTTTAAAGCTGAATACTAGTATGTGAACCACTTAAATAGGATGTATGCCTGTCATCATGGCAAAGACAAAAATTAAGTAAACTGTTAAATAGCACTTGGGAAATATTAGAAATAGAATGACAATTTCACAAGAGGGCCAATACTTTTGCCTTCAACTGGTATATGCAAAAAATAAAGGTCAGATGACAATACATGCACTTTTTACCCTTAAAATCGTAAACTGAAAAACCAGGAAAACTTCTGGGGTGTGGTTTAAGATTAATGTGGAGAGATAGGGCTCTCAAAACATCTTACTCACCTACAGTAAAACTCTGGAGTCTCTTTTAAGATTTGTTTAATGTATAACACATGAGCTGTACAGAGCCACTGCGTCGGATTCCCAACACTCGGCCATAAAACTCATTTCTTATCAGAACTTCCTCTTTGCTTTCAGAGCAATCACATATGTGTACAAAGTGCTTTCGAAAGAGCTTTGTGCTCACACTAAACTACAAGCCTATAAATAATCTTTAGACGTTCAGAGTCGCTTTACTGGGCATATTGGTTAATAAAATCTATTATTTATCTGCAGCTTTAATTTTAAAGCGATCAGAAAATAAAGAAAGAATGTATTACTCACAGGAGAATCAAGATCGATGACGAATCCTCCTTCAGGCCTCCGAAAAACTCGATAATGCTTAAATATTGATCTGCTGAAAGCAAAAAAGATTCTTTAGGATAAATACGTTCTCAACCATAACAACTACATTAAGCCGAATTTACCAGAAGATGCGATTGTGTAACATGTCGTATTGTGCAGATCAAGGTCTAAGGTTCAAGACTATTGAATTACAGGGAGCAATTCAGAAGATAAATAGCAATAAATTAAGTTCTGCAGTGCATCAGATAATGCCTTTGCAAGCTGGCTGTCCAGCGTGTAGATTCAACATGATTCTGTATTGAGTAGAGATGAAAGTGTGTGTTTTACCCATTAACTTCTTGCCGAGTGGTGAGAGAGAAAGACGTCCCATCTTGAGCCGGCCGCAGCAGGAGGTTTCCATCATTAGGATTTCTGTCCAATAAAATTTCAGCTTCCACACGAGACACTTTATGAAAACACCTGTGGAATATGCATCATTATTATTGTGTTATTACATAACAGGCATGCTTATTTAGATCATTCTATTTACATGAACACCAAAAAAAAATAAAAGACAATAGTGGTGTTTGGATTTACATGAAATGTGTGAAACCATTTAATCTCATATATACACAGGTATTCTAATCTAATCATGACAGTAAACGCAGGTGTAAACAGGGTCTGAAATTAGTTTATATTGAAAATGTCTTTTTTTTGGATTGCTTGTGTAGTGTAAACACTCTCAAATGCACTCTCCGTCTATTGATCTGACCTTTATGTTGCATGTTGTTAGAAACACACTAAAATAAGGGTTTGTACTTTGGTGTGTTTTACAAAAAAAATAAATAATCCAGACTGCAATTAAAATCTTAGTTGCCATTCACACCCTTTCATTCACTTGCTTTACCACTCATAAAACATGCAACATGGGATTGTTCATTCAGTAATACGTGGATGGTCACGCTAAAAAGCGATGTAAACCTCAACAAAACAAGGTTAATCTCAGCTGACCACTTGTGAAACTCATGTTAAAAAGACAAAAATGTCATTTCTGTCATTATTTATTCACCCTTCACTTGTTCCAGACCTAACTGGATTTCTTTCTATTGTTTAACACAAAGTAAGTTGGAAAGCAGCAGCCATTGACTTTCATTGGATTATTTGTTCCTACTATGGATGTCAACAGATGCTGGTTTCCAGCTTCTTCAGAATATGCTGTTTAGTAGGGCTGCACGATATTGGAAAAATCTGATATGGCAATATTTTATTTTTCTGCGATAAATATTGCTATATGAATACAGTTTCACAAAATGGTTTGAATAGCACTGTTTGTCAGTTTTCTGAGGAGTCTAACAGTGTTCAGGTACAGAAATTGCATAATCATAATGCAAAAAATGTTTTTCCTTCTATTCAATTCATTCGGCTTAGTCCCTTTATCCATCAGGGGTTGCCACACGGATGCCCTTCCAGCTACAACCCAGTACTGGGAAACATCCATACTCTCTCACATTCACACACAAACACTACAGCCAATTTAGTTTATTCAATTCACCTTTAGTGCATGTCTTTGGACCGTGGGGGAAACTTCACAGAGAAAAGCCAACTGACCCAGCTGCAACTCAAACGAGCGACCTTCTTACTGTGAGATGACAGTGTTAACCACTGAGCCACCGTGTTGCCCCTATTAAATTCAAGTTTATTAGTTACCATAACTTTATTAGTTGCTAATTCTTACTTTGCTTTGTCTTATTTCCAGTCCAAATATAAAATAAACATCTTAGATCAACTAAAAATATTGTTTTGTTTCCAACTTTGGAAGAAATAATAAGTCAAAATTAAGTTTTCCCCCAAAACAAGTAAAATTATCTGCCAATGGGGTGAGCAAAATAATCTTGTTTTGACTTTGTTGAAATCTAGATATACATAAATCATATAAATTGTGTGTAAACACAGCAACTAAATACAATTTTGCAGCTCCTAGTCAACTACAATCCAGCCTCAACATTGCATATCTTGCGATGTTACTATTGCGGATGCGCACATTGCGATATTGATGCGGAAACAAACAATAGGGCTGCACAATATATTATTGTTCAACAGAAGAAAGAAACTCAAGTTTAGAATAACTCATGTAAGTGTAAATGAGGAAATGTAAATTTTTTGGGTGAACTATCTCTTTAATAACAGCTTAAAAGGGCAGAGCCACCATTAAGCTGTATTCTAACTTTTAGTTAAACATTTTCACACATACGCACTTTCTTAAAAACATGCAAAAATGCAGATTTGAGCTCCTGCGTTGGCATGAATATGAATGGAAGTCAATGGGACAAAAAAGTGCATTAGACGACTTTTAAACAGCTTAAAGAATAATATATTGTCTTTTCATTGTGCATTTTTGAATGCATGTGTGTAATACTGTGTAGCAGTATAATTAGTAAAAATAATTAATATTTTTTTCAAGCAGAGCCAAGACCAAGTCACGCCACTAGTTGACCAATCCGACACTCCAACATGAGCTTAACCAATGGCGGGACATTATCGGTTTGTCGCTGCTAGGAATGAAGAAAGCTTTTAACACCAAAAACGTCACGTCAGCTTCATCATTACGCTATTAAATCAAGCTGTTTTAACTTACATAGGCATGTCTGGTAATACGCAAACATAAGGGTCAAAGCTCTGTTCTGGCGGTGAAGCTGAAGGAAGCCGCTGTCGTATTTTCTCTTTTTCAATGATTTCCCTCATCACGTGAATCTGTCCAGGCAGCAGGTTCAGAGAGACTGGAACAGAGAGCTGAGAGACACAAACAGTGAGAACTATTATCTAATACGCTTACGAACAATAAGTCAAGTGAAAAACATTCTCGTTGGATAATCATTAACTTTGGAGATCCATAATAAAGAGATTATGAATAAGACGAGTATAAAAAATGACCACTCAAACTGTTACCTCTATGAATTATTCTAACAAGCTTATTATTCAGCAATGAGGGTTTAACTGCAAATAAACTCGAAGAACATTCAACATATATATATAATTATACTTCAATTACTAAAACTTTCTGTAACATGATGTGCTCTGAGATTTTAGAAATCATTGTACAATGGGTAAAATGAGTGTGAGGTGCTGTAGGCATAAAAATTACCATATGTTGGTAACAATCCAAACAACATACAAGTAAACAAAACAACAACCTTACAACTAAACAAACAACTTCATGAATTAAGTTGTGTGAAAAAGGGAAAAGAACTACTGAAAATGATTTAATACTTTGTAAGGTTCTGTGAGTTCCTTCTATAAACTCTGATCTTTAGTTCTTATTTTCTATTGAATTCAAGCAAATTCCCTATAAGTAAAGTAATTTTATTTGGCGGCCATCTTTGAAACGCCTCTAGGGTATGTGCGGGCATTCTGTTTGGATAGGGAAACATCAAATTCTTCAAAACTCCTTGCCAAGCACTTCATATTAGGAATCACCAATAAAATTAAACAACAGCTGTCTCTTTAGTTTAATTTCTAAACGTTAGAAACACACAATCTGCAGAAACTCACGTCTGGTCTGAGCCCCTCCCCCAAAGTATCGTCAGTCAATAGCGATCGATGATTGGCTCCTGTACTAGTAATCTGGGCTGTATTGACCAAATTAACGGTTACACTTTTCTCCATTCAAAAACATACAAGTGACATGTCTTGTGTATTCTATAGTCTTTATTTCTAGTCAGGGTCATTCTAGCTGCGTTATTTTTTTTTCTGAAACCAACTGAGAGTTTTCTTGCCTGCATTTGGGACATTTGTCTTGCTAAAATGTCCACCCTTGTTTCATCTTCATCCAATTCACAATTCCATTTTCAATACAGCTGCTACTTCTTTTTGGAATTTTACGCCGGTTAGCATCCAGCGTTTTGGTGCATTACCGCCACCTTCACCTCCGGAGTGTGGACCAGAGGTTTGGTTTACAGACTAATCATTTTTTTCCCAACTTCCATTCTTCCCACCCTCTCTCAAACACACACATGCTTACTTGCAAACACACCCCTAACCCCTACCCCTATGTAGTAATAATAATAATAATAATAACCACCCCAATACACTTTTTCAATACAGCTAACTTAATTTCTGAACTTATTAAGCACCATTCACACTAGCGAGTGTATCGCAACGGCAAAGCGACAAGCAACCGTTAATTTCAAAGGAGAGTGAGTGACTTCTGGCAACCTCTGTCTACGTGAACAACAGTGACCGTTGGTGGGCGTGTTGAGCGACGCTAAAAAGTTGAGAATCCTTCAACTTTCTTGAGCGACAGCCAATAGGAGCACCAGTAGAGCTCACGTGATCCTCTCTCAGCTCCCTTAGAGGCCGGTTGTAATTTTCTGTGCTGTAGACATCCACAGACCTGTGTTTGCAGCAGATCGGCACACAGAGCGACAGACGGCTACAAAGTCACTGCTAGTGTGAATGAGGCATTAGTTTTGGGTTCTTTGTTTGTTTTGAATACTTTGGTTGTTACCAGTATCTGGTGAAAATTTCAAGTCAACAGTGCCTTTAAATATGAATTCATAGAAAACAGTGATATCTTATTTTACCCTCTGTATATCAGATATTGATCAGGATCTTTTCAAAAGCACAACCAACCTTAGCAATCGAGAGCATGTAGCCTTTCCACAGCTCTCTGGCTTCAAGGCTGGGGGCCTGAAAAAAAAAAAAAAAGTGTATGACACTGGGTGAGTGTTACCAATTTGAAATAACATAAAACAAATGCAAAAAAATGTGATTTGTATAAAAGAATAATAAAATGACAAAAGCCATACAATCATCCTGACGTCTTCTTTTTTCATGTGCAGGGTGAATCCAGCAGCATCTAGGTTTCGCTCACGAGAGCCATCATCTGACACCGAGTTGAGATCCGACAGCTCCAGCTTCTCGATATACTGTATTCATAAGCAAACAGTTGTTGTATATGGTGCATGTATAATAATCTTGTCTAGTCAAACATACACAAGCAAAAAGATTTTAACCATCCAATTTCACATATTATTAGGAAATACACAAACTGAAAATATTATGGGATACAACGAATTAAATAAAATATGCAGCTTGTAAAATACACTTACCACACTGTCTTTGCTGCTATTGAAGAAAAAGAGTGAATCTCCACACAAACTGGTCCAGAGTTTACGACCCATCTGTACAAAGAGAAATTGCATTTTGCATTTAAATGTGATCTGGATATGTGGTTTCTCAACAGCATACATTTTCCATTGAAAGGGAGTTTGTTTATAAAACATACACATGTAACGACCAAACCAGTTTGACAGAAAAAAGGAATGACGAAAACAAAGGATTTTTTCCTCCTTTCATTAGAAACGCTTAGAAACAACACATAACCCAGAGGCTTGATTTTATTTCATGCTCATTTTCCAATCAAGTTCCAACTAAATTAGATTATGAACGGCTTAATATGTTTTGTTTTGTGGTGTCGGCATCAAATCAAATTTACAAAGTGATTTTCTATACATACTGTAGATAGAAAGCAAATTAAATGCTAGCTGCAAGTGTCTCATTTTAAATGTTTTGTGAAGAACATCAAAATATGGAATATGCTACTGTTTAATGTAGCATATTCATTTTTGAAACAACATATTCTTAATAAAATAAAGTAATCATGGTGTATTTCAATTTATTATTATTATTTTTAAAGCTTATAAATCTGTTTCTGATCCATGGACTAACAGTTGTAATAATTCGCATAACGGTTACAATCAGGTTTATAATCAAAGTGCATGCAGTATCACAATATGAAATATTTATTCTTTGCTTGAATTGTGAACTAACAAAAATACTAATTTTCCACAAATAGCCTAGCTCATGAGTGTTGTGAACAGAACATGACAGTAACACAGAAAACCCTCTTACCATTTCACGAAATGCAAATGTTTTATCTGTATTGTTCAATTTGCATGCAAGTACGCAACCAAACAAGTTTTTGTTGACATTTCCACATCTGTAAGCAAACAATTTACATGTTGCGACAGACGATTGTGCAACAATCTTTTATTGGCCACTTCTGTTTCTTGAGGATCAATAGTGACATTTTTACACTGAAACTAATTACAATCTAGATACAAATAAATTTAAAGCAAGCACGCTGGGTCCAATATATATTGTTCTGCAAAACTATATTAAAAATGCTCATTACATTATGGGTATAATACAATCAAAATCAAATTATTGTATTCTTGTATTAAAATTGAGGTCTAAAATAAGATATTTCCAAGTGTAAAAAGTAATTACAGTTTTACAATAAGCAAATAAACACATCCATTTTTAAAAACATATAAGTTAAATAAGTTAAAGATTGAATATAATATGTAAAAGATTAACTTGAAAGGAATTCAAATATTGTACCAATTAGAGAGTGATGATCTTATTACAGAAATATCGAGATAAGTCCTGAGTAAATATTTGTGTGAATGTAAAAGAATGGTAGTAATAAATTAGTCCAAAGTGCTAAACCCCAACTTAAGTATAGTATATAGCAAAATCAGATAATTGACCATTTATGCAGGATATCAATTTAAAATGTAGTTTATATTAGGGCTGGGCGATTTGGCAAAAAATGCAATCTCGATGATTATTTTCCATATTGAACGATAACGATATATATTTTGATTGTTGTTAATGCTTCCAGATTTAAAAAAAGAGCATCCCAACAATGACTAAAGCCACAAAAATTAAAGGGTCAATTAAATGGAATAACATCTTTTCGGTTGAAAAATTGCCGGTGGCCAAAAATCTCTAATATCAACACACTTTCAGATTCCCATTGTCACACATTTCTGCTGTGTGATAAGCTCTTAGATCAGTATAGAGTAAAATGTCCAGAGATTATTGTTATTGACATTAATTTTATTGCGATACGATATTATATCGTTTATCGGCATAGCCCTATTTTATATTATTAAATATATGATTACATGGGTTACACAAATACATTACTAAGGTTCACTCTATTATAATATTATTTAAATTATTTACCAACATGAACAATATATTACAGTAGTCATCTTTGTTAACGTTATAAAAATACAGTCGTTCATTGTTAGTTCTTGCTTCCAGTGAGTGCATCAGCTATAGATTTGAAAAATGCATTAGTTAACACTGATTTCAGCATTAATATGATTAATAAATTCTGCATGTTGTTAATTTTTAGTTTGTGTCAGTAAATACATTATCATTAACTATAAGAACCTTTTTAAATTTTGTATTAGCCTCTATGGAAAGCTTCACTTTTTAGTCTATAACCCAAATGACTTCAATCATACAAATAACAAAAAGGTAACAGAAATAAACCCTTTAATATAAGCATCTTGAAAATTTTGAAGTGCTTTCTGAGATCTTGAAAATGCAATTACGACTGGATCCAATGCTTTTATTTCTGGGATTCTCTGAACAAACGCATTTGTTGTCAAATACACAACATAAATTGCTCCCATACTGCTTAAATACTGCCAAGAAGTTACTACTACTGTTTTGCAAAAAAGGGGAAACAATCCCCTACATGTAAACTGTGGCTTGGAGAAGAGAATCTCTCTGTTACATTTGGAGCGAATTAGATACTATTTGAAAAGACAACTTGAATAATTTGACAAAATTTGTAATCCTTTTAAAAGTTACCTTGAAAAAACCTAGTGGAATAATGCATCATTTCTGTAATGTTTTGATATGCTTTGTCGTCATATTCGTTTGTTCAAACAGGTCTTTGAAAACAAGTTAGCTTGTTATGTGGGAGTTTTTTTATTTTATTACTTATAGTATGATTATCATATTGTTTTTCCCTTTTCTTTGCCTATGTTAAATGTAGACAAAGCATATAAAACAGAGAATCCTTTTCTTTCTATATCTGTGCCTTCAATAAAATTGACAAAAAAAAGCATCTTTATCGACCTTATAAACAAGCTGAGCTGTGGTAAGGGCTTTATAGTGCACTTTTTAAAACATTTAACTGCTTCAAAAGTCAAAAATTAAACATTTTTTCCTCAAAAACTATGAAAAAAACATTGTATTGAGAACAAAAAAGTGTAAAAGGCGTAAAAAAAAAAGTGTAAACACACGCTGACTCACCTTGTCTTTGATGGATTTCTTCTCGAGAAAGCCTTCGTGATAGCATGTTGGCAGCTGAGCTCTTCCTCGTCTATTGCGATTTGCTCCTGCCATAAGTGCAGATAATACAAATTTATAAAACTGTTTAAGTAGGCTCTCTGAAAGAACACGCTTAAATGTCCACCTGCGCGTTCAGTGCTTTGTCATAACCAAGTTAACGTGAAAAAGAAATGAAAAGACAACTCGTGCACTGAGTATCACAACCGCCGCCAGCTGTCTATTTGAAGAGGTCTACGTGCCGTCATCCTAATCTAGGAGCTCTTTACCTGTCCACAGGTGAGTCAGGTGCTCGCGAGGGTTGCCGGAAGACACGAAACCCCGCCTTTAGTGAAGCACGTCAAACTGGATGCGGACTATCAAATCTCAGCCCGCAGGCACGCATGTGAAACCGCACGGGGGGAAACCCCGCATCAAAATAGCAAAGCTTCCCAGAACTCTTTCAGGAATCTGACTCTATGACGACAAAGCGCTTTTGATTTTGTCAATGTTCATCTGAAATGGGGGAGACTAGACCTGCATTCTGTGGTAACCCGAATTTTCCCTAAATGTAAATCCCTCTCATGAAGTATAGCATATAAAATATTTAATTAGGCTACTCAAAGTTTACTGAAAACATATTAAAGTCACATGCCATGGAATAGTGTTAAATAGTAACGTTTTAATAAATGTTGAATATTATATTTTTGCTCAATTAAAAAAAAACCTTTACTTAAAAATGCGCTTTACTTTACCTAGAAGTGATTTTAGAGTCAATTTGTTAATTAAATGTATTAAAATCGTGTGCAAACATTATATTTGCATTCATATTACTATCATTAAATACACTAAATAGTTAAGTATGCCTAAATATTTAAACGTTTCATAGAATCTTACACATAGCCTATTCTTTCATACTGCGAATATTTGTCATTGTTCAATTATCCACCTAATTCATCAAAATAAGCTGTCAGCTCAGTTCATACGGTATTTTTTTATTATATATATTAATTATTGACAAGATATTAAATACATTGTAAAAGTTTATCCAGAAAAGGCTTCTAACTCAGGTTGGGGGCTGTGTTACTAGTTGTACAGGCTATTCTTTGTTTTATTTTTTATTTATTTTATTTTTTTGTTACCAAATCTTTCTATTTATTTAATCTTTATTTTACAGATTTGCTGAACTTCTAAATCACCAAATAGCTACTCGACTATAGGCTATATTAGTAATTTAGCTAGGCTACATACTACTATTTTACATGCGAAATATATATTTGACATGATGGCTCAGTGGTTAGTACTGTCACATCACAGCAAGAAGGTTGTTGGTTCGAGTCCCAGCTGGGCCAGTTGGCATTTATGTGTGGAGTTTGCATGTTCTTCCCGTGTTGGCGTGGGTTTCCTTCGGGTGCTTCGGTTTCCCCCACAGTCCAAAGACATTGGGTATAGGTGAATTGAATAAAAGAAATTGTCTGAGTGTATATGTGTGTGTGTGTGAATGAGTGTGTATGGGTGTTTCCCAATACTGGGATGTGGCTAGAAAGGCACCCGCTGTGTAAAATGCTGGAATAGTTGGCGGTTCATTCTGCGGTGGCGATGTCTGAAATAGTGACGGAATAAGCTGAAAGAAAATTAATGAATGAATAAATATCTATTTGCATATCATTCAAAACTGAATTTACTCATGTGATTCAAGGATGAATTTTCAATCATTGAATCAATTATTTGCATTTTAATGACTTGGATTGCCAAGGTTTGTATTTTTAGGTCCTGAAATTTAACATAGCTGTTTATTTAAAGCTTAAAATATCTTAAACACATTTTCATACTTAAATTAATTCTTCATATTTACTGAATTCCAGTAAAGGCATATTCACTTAAAAATATTCATTCCCGTTTAAAGATACAATATATAATATTCAAAAGGCAATTTTCAGTTCATTTTATTTCAGATAAAAAATTCACTTCCATAAATTCAGTGGGTTGCGCCCTGCTCAGAGTGGCTGGGTGGGCATTATGGCTGGTGGGGTTACATGCACGTAAACTTGGTCTGCCTTTTGACAAATATGATTATGTTACACATTATATACATGTTCTCTACTGTTAATTTAGGCTACATATCCAGTGTAAACACTACTCTGTAAAAAATAAAGGGTTCCTTGAGGTTCTATATAGAACCCTTGGGGTTGTATACATGGCCACAGCCATATCACCCTGCAGCCCAAGACGGTTGCTCACTGAAGCTAGGCAGGAGCCACAGGACTGAGCCTGGTCAGTTCCTGGATGGGAGACCACATGCTGTTGGAGGTGGTGTTACCGAGGGCAGCAGGGGGCCTTATACATCATGGTTGCCCAATCATCCCTATCCATCGAATTGGCTCCATTACTGTCTCTCTACTACACCTATCGCTTGAGTGTGGTGAGCGCACTTGCGTCGTCATCCTTTGGCTGCAGTCACATTATCTAAGTGGATGCTGCACACTGGTGGTGGTGTGGAGAGACCCCCTCATGATTGTAAAGCGCTTCTGGTGTATGGCCATGTGTTTATAGGCTAAATGCACATTACTTACTTACTAATGGAACCTTTGATTAAAAATGTTCTAAATGTTGATTTTCATTTATGACTTAAGTGAACACTAAAGATTACACAATAATTTTACACCTGCACAACATCATCTCAAAGGTTTTGATGAAAAAAAAAATTACTGCTGGGGTCAAAACACCTAATCATTGTATGATTATATGACAATTTTACATTGACATGAAACATATTTCCTAACACAGAATATTCTACTTTTTTCACAAATTATTTTCTGAAATAAATAAACTAACCAGTTCTTCAGACTGTTCAGTATCCTACCACGTTGGTGTGGTTTTAACTATTAAAAACAAATCATCACAAAACTGCCCCCTGGTGGCGAACACGTGTTGCTTTATCCTTGCTTTCGAGAGCCCCGAGAGTGACGGTTATTTTTCAAAGGAGCTCATAAGTTCAGGTAATTTTTTTACACATCATTTTAAGGTCAAAATTATTAGCCCCTTTGAGCTACATTTTTTCGATAGTCTACAGAACAATCCATCGTTATACAATAACTTGCCTGATTACCCCAACCTGCTTAGTTAACCTAATTAACCTAGTTAAGCCTTTAAATGTCACTTTAAGCTGTATAGAAGTGTCTTGACAAATATCTAGTCAAATATTATTTACTGTCATCATGGCAAAGATAAAATTTCAAACAAAGTTATTAGAAATGAGTTATTAAAACTATTATGTTTAGAAATGTGTTGAAAAAAATCTCTCCGATAAACAGAATTTGGGGAAAAAAATAAACTGGGGGCTAATAATTCAGAGGGGCTTATAATTCTGACTTCAACTGTATATTAGATTAGTCAGTACTGAAGCCAAATCTGGAGCTAATCTAAAAAAATAACGATAACGGTCCAAAACTAGTACACCCAAATTTATATGTTATAGAAAAATATTAAATACAAATAAAATAAAAAAAGAGGAAAAATCAAGATGTATTTTATGTTATTATTCTGTGCTTCTATTTTAGGTGTGACTTAACATTCTGTAAGGGGTCTACAGTTAAAAAATAGCCATTCTTGGCTAATTCTGGCACATTTTACAGTAATGTTTATTAATGTGCATTGACCCTGTAAACAAATAAACTTAACTAAGAGAAACTATTTTTTAAATATTTTGTAGGTTGAAATTTGTTTCGCATTATTCTGCTTTAATTTCATTGTATTATCTTTCAATTTCTAAATATGTTTGATGACTAAAATATTATTTTAATAAATATGTCTGTTTAATAAATCTGTTTTGTTTAAATGCACCAAAAATACATTGACTATTTTCAGTGAGAAATGGATAAAAATATTCATTTTCAAAATGGGGCGTTCTCAGTTATGCTGAGAAATGTATATATTACAAAAATATTTCTTTAATATAATGTGCCCATTCTTTTACCATTTTTTCCAGCACCCCAGCTGCCCCTCACAGATCTCTTTTAGATAAAAATAGGATGATTTGCAATAATATATTTGTTTATATTAGATTAGTCAATACCAAAGCTAGAGCTAATCTATCAAAAAGACTTAAGATCACAGTGCAAAATTTAGTACCCCAAAATTAATATGGGAAAAGTTATTGGGGAAATATATACAATTAAATAGTAATAAACAGGAAGAATCAAGAGAAACATAAAACGTGTATGTATGTGTGTGCGGGGAAATGTACATGTAAATAAATTTCATATTACTCAATCCCTGTTTATCAGGGGTCGCCACAGTGAAATGAACCACCAATTTCATATTAGTTCAAAAATATATATTACAAGAATAATACTGGCTTGAGTGTGTAAATATGTTTTATTTATTCATATTTACATCAAAATGCTAGAATGACTAAATATCTTGTAAAGAATTATATTAATTAAAATAATCCTCTATAAAATAATTCAATATTTGTATGTAATGTCCTTTTTATTCCTTTATAAAACCATAATATGTATTACAGTATTGTGTACACTAAAATTGCCTGTCAAGAACTTACTGATTATAAAATGTTATATATTTTTTAACTTGAGTACTAATTTTGAATTTTAGGACATTAGAAAATAAATTTTAATAAAAAAATTAATTATAATTTAAAATAAATTGATTTGATTGGCTAGCATTTTGATATTATTAGCTAGCTATCGTTTCTGAGGCAGAACACGACAGGGCTGTTGTTTATTGTTTACGACGATACACTGTGAATAAATAAGTAAATAAAAATGACCCCAAAACAGTGTTAGTGGAGTAATACATAAGAAATATTTATAAAAAAACAGGAGGCTCTGAGAAGCTGTTCGAAATATTCCAAAAATGACGTCACTCGATAGAACATAAGCGCTCGTTAACAATTCTTACGTCAGTTCAGTGATTATCCAAGCTACAGTGAAGATTATTATTTGGACGCGCTTGCAGATTTTGACAAAATCTAATGATTAACCAATATCTGTCGACTAATTTTACGAGTGCACACATGAGTGAACTCGAAGACTTTCTGAGTGAAACGACACAGCCTGTGGTTGTCCACGCGATGGCAGCAACAGCACCTGTGTTTGGTGAAGGAGAGAACGGAGAGACGGCTACAGTGCTGGAAAACATGGACTTCTGTAGAAACTTCTGTCCCTGGCTGGACGAGGAGTGGACTGCGGGGTCAGATGCCAGTACGACACTTGATGAGCCCTCTTCTGTCAATGTGGAGAAAACAAACGGTGAGACTGTCAGCAAACACTCAAGCTGTCTAAGGTTTAAAAATGATAAAAACTGGGCGGAAAAAAGCTTTTAGGGAATTAAAATAATGTATAAATGGCAGAGAAGACGTTACATATAAAACAAAAATGATAAATAAACAATAATAGGGTTTTAACAGAAAAAATGTGTGCGAGGTAAATTGTCCTAAAGTGAAACTTTGGCCTAGTCAAAGCGTTAAATGCCTAGCATCCACTCACGCACACTTGGATTCATCCGTCTTTCTAGCCACAACCCAGTACCTGGACAAAAATCAGGCAGGCAGGCAGGCAGGCAGACAGACCCCAAATGATGCTCAATTATTATTATTTATTTTTTTTAATAATTACATGTCGTGCATTAAATTACATCAAATGTTAGCCAGTTTTTATAGTTGAGTAATGCAAAAGGTGTTTGTTTTTAATAACAAATGTATTACATATATATATATATATATATATATATATATATATATATATATATATACACAATCATAGTCAGTAAGATTTTAAATGCTTTAAAATGAGCTTATCCTGCTCACCGAAGCTAAATTTAAGAAAAAATACAGTACAAATTGTAAATTGTGAAATGTTATTGCACTATAAAATAACTGCTCAAAAGTAGTTTATTATTTAATTAAATTACTTATTCCAGTGATTTTAAAGATGAATTTTCAGCTTGATTACTCCAGTCTTCAGAGTCACATGATCCTTCAGAAATCACTCTAATATTAATTATTATCATTAATGTAATAGTGATAAAAGCAATAATGACTGGAGTAATAATTTCATTTGAAACTACATACGATAAGAAAGTAGTTATTTAAAATTGTAATAAATATTTATTGATTTTACAATTTTTTTTTACATTTAATAAATGCCTTCTTGATGAACAGCATAATTCTCTTAAAAAACAACAAAAGAAACACAATTTTTTTTTGACTGGTAGTATATATATATATATATATATATATATATATATATATATATATATATATATATATATATATATATATATATATATATATATATATATATATATACATAATGTGTTCTGCATGTGCTAAGTTTTTAGGAATAGTCAAAAATAAATTATTGATTTTCCTTATCCCAACAATCATCAGAATATTAAGTAAAGATTATGTTTCTTGAAGACATTGTGTTATGAATAAATCTCAGTTTCTAAAAATGAACCCTTGTGTCTCATTTTGTTGTTCAGTGTCACATTTGGAGACCATCAGCTTTTGCAGTGACTTCTGTCCGTGGCTGGACGAAGACTGGACTGCAGCTTCAGATGCCGGTGCAGTACCAGATGAGATGCCGGAGGAGATGCCGAATGAGATTTCTCCTCCAGAGAACACTCCGGAGAACGACACAACTGGTGAGATTGTCAGCAACCACTTCACTGTAGAATAGAAACATTTTATTAATGGAACTGATCTCTTAATTTTAAATCAATGATAAAACTGGGTAAAGTCTAAAGAGACATTTAAAGGTATTGGTTGGGGGAATTAAAATAAATGTATAAAAGAAACAAGCAACATTACGTATTAAACAAAAAGGAGAAATAACCAATAGTGCGCTTTAACAGGATGAGAAAAACTTGTCCTGTAAGGTAAATTGGCCTAAGGTGAGAGTATCCACCTGTTAAAAGGGATGTCACGTGAAGTAGCTTCTGGGTCCAAGCACTATATCAAACTGTACGGGAGCAACTCCATGGATGTGACATTTGCAGTAAAAATTTAAGACATAAATTCACAAAGTATATGTTAACATTACGTTGAAACATCTATTTATATTTTTCAAAACAACTAACCACAGAGTTACGGGATCAGAAAAATATTAATCTGTAAACATTAGTTATATTTTAAATGAGGAATATAAACGGTTTACGCATGTGACCAAAAAAGTTTGCGATTTTACAGTTTACAACATACTTTGTAGAAATTCTGTGAATTAAACTGCACACCCCAAAAGAAACGACACTAATTAAAAGGATAAGAGTTGCCTCTCTATAGAGCAAAAATTATTAATTTTATTTGACATTTTTGCATTTATGAGGAAAGAGCTTCGTTATGGATGTGACGTGTGAAATTGACACTTGTGTCACTTTGGTAAATCAAATATAATATTTTGAAAACATTGACAGACATTTTTGACTAGGTTAAAAACACTGTTAAATACTTGCTCACACAAAAAAAACATACAAACAGTTTTACTATTTTGGTTAAAACTTAATTTTTGTCATGGCAAGGTTGAGATTTGCATGGAATTGCTTTATGGGCAGACTCAACAAATGGTAATAATGAACTATAATGAATAATGGTAATATATATGTATATGTAATATGCATGCCTATTATCAGAGGGACAGAAAGTGATTAATCATTTTATATATTGTTAAAATCTTAGTGCCTGTGATGCAGCACGTCCAGAGACTGATGTGAACAGCATGATTTTATATAAAATTCACTTTAATGTGTGATATGACTTAAAGTAGTCATAAATGAATATTTTCTTGATTTAAATGAGTAGCGGCTTGGACCCAAAGACAGTATCCCATAAGTCACGACTTAACAAGCATATTTTTTTCACTTGGCCTGGCCAAAACAATGAATCCACATCCAAAATACTATTTTAAAAATCCCAGGATGTGTTATAATAAAACTGAAAAGAGAAATTGCAGATAATACATACATAAAACAAATGAAAGACATATAGCTGCTATTAGCTATAGCAGCTTCCTAATGTAGGACACTCAAAAGTAGGAGAGTTCGGTTCCGGGTTTTTTAGAGTCAACTCCGATTCTCAACTTCTAATTTTGGAGTTGCCGGAATCTTGTTGTGATATTTCATTAACATTGTTTGCTTATTTTATTCAAGAAAACTAGTATGAGACTAGTATTTAGTGCGAGTTGGTGTTACTTTGCCTTATGGTCAGTGCAGTAAGAGACTGTTTTATCATCAATAACGTGACCTGTTTAGCACAAAAGTTCGTTACATGCAAAATAATAAAAAACAAAATCTTACCTATGAAATGTTCTGCCTTTGTGCTTTGTTTGGTTGTTACTACACCTATGCACAGCACAAAAGTCCAGCATCTTCAGATTGGCTTTAGTCTTGACTAGTGCAGTTAAATGACATTTGTTCTGGGAGCCCTGTACAAATGTGGCAGCGCTATTGACGTATGCGACATCTAGTGTATATATCTATGGATCCATACTAAAAACAAGCCAACATATATGTTGTTATGTCTCTATGCCAACTGTTTCAAACTTCTCAAAAACTACTTAAATTCTTTAAACTTTAAAACTACTTCAAACTGTCAGACTAGACTTTCTCAAGCCACCATAAAGTTTGTCTACGAACTTTACTTTTACCGTTCATTAATGTTTTTATTTAGATTTTCGTATAGAAATATATGAATATTTTCTTATATATGCCTATGCAATTACTTAGTCAAGTTTCAAATATTCTCTTTTATTTTCTTTTTGTCTTTGGTCAACTAAGAAATTCAAACAGGAGGCAGCAGGAGGAGCAGAATCCATGCTTTCTTCAAGAGAGTGTGGAAGGCCATAAAGAAGCCTTTTCTCTGCTGCAGACGGAGAAGAGTGGAGACTCAAACACCACAGGGGGATCCACACACAACCGATGTAGAGATTGATTTGGATCCAGAGCCTGTCCCTGGAACATCTGGGCTCCAAAATACTGTTGATCTAAATCCAGATCCAGAACCTGTCCTTGGAATGTCTGGGTGCAAGAATACTGTTGATCCGGTTCCAGATCCAGAACCTGCCCCTGGAACGTCTGGGCGGCAGTTTACTGTTGATCCGGTTCCAGATCCAGAACCTGCCCCTGGAACATCTGGGCGGCAGTTTACTGTTGATCCGGTTCCAGATCCAGAACCTGCCCCTGGAACGTCTGGGCGGCAGTTTACTGTTGATCCGGTTCCAGATCCAGAACCTGCCCCTGGAATGTCTGGGCGGCAGTTTACTGTTGATCCGGTTCCAGATCCAGAACCTGCCCCTGGAATGTCTGGGCGGCAGTTTACTGTTGATCCAGTTCCAGATACAGAAGCTGCCCCTAGAACGTCTGGGCGGCAGTTTACTGTTGATCCGGTTCCAGATCCAGGGCATGTCCTTAGACGCTGCAAGAGCCAGTTTGCTATTGATCGAGGTCCAGATGAAGAGCCTGTCCCTGGACCATCTGGGCTCCAGGACATGGCTGATGGGGAATCATCATCTGCCACAGGACCAAATAGAGGTGAGTCTGCTTACAGGATGCTGAAGTCATGTACAAAACATAAATTCAAAGTGTCAAATTCAATTTTGAAACAAACAGAACTATTATAAATTCTACTGTAACATATATGATAATTTAGGGTATTATCAGTGTGAGAGAATTGAAAACACTTAACCTTTTTCTTTTTTTCAGTATTTTTGAAGAGTCTCTACAGATTTGGAGATATTCTGGGATCCGGAAGCTTCGGTGTAACCTACAAAGCAATCCGTAAATCTGATGGCAAGGAGGTAAAACTCTCTTAGTGTACACTTTGCTTCTAATGCAACTTGTCCACTGGATCCAACTTGTCAATAATATGTGAAAAACTAATACTTGTATATTCTCTTTGCAGTTTGCCATCAAGAGGATCCGCAAGAGACACGGTGACCGTTACATATCAGTAGTAAGTTGGCAAAACTTCACTCAATATTTAATTCTTAATTGGTTTGGACACATTTACTGTTGCATAGTTGAATTTTAAAAGGCAAAATCCAGTCATGTATGAAAAAAAATGTTCAAGCCTAAAAAAACAATGTTTAGGGCATAGGTCTTAAACTCAATTCCTGGAGGGCCGCAGCTCTGCACAGTTTTGCTCCAACCCTATCAAACATAGCTAATACAAATAATCGAGGTGTTCAAAAGAGTCTTGAATACCTTTGTTAGTGGAATCAGCTGCGTTTGATCAGGGTTGGAGCAAAAGCTCAGAGTTGTGGCCCTCCAGGAATCGAGTTTGAGACCTATGCTTTAGATGAAATATGAGAGCTCCCTCATCCTCTATAGACATCAGGGGTCCAGGAGTATTCAAAGACCAGAAAAGGAGCCAAAAACCGTCAAAACAGTCCAAAACAAATTTATTTGCCAATGTTTTCTCTCCTGTATCAGGTCAGTGTGCACGTTTTCTACTGGCAGTAAGTGTCATATTACCTGTAGTAAATGCACACCCTGACCTGATGTGAAAGGAATTGGGCAAATAAAGTTGTTTACAGTTAGACAAGTGTTCTAGAATCTTCGTATGATTACACTTGAAAGTGGCTGAGTGCCTCAGGAACTCTACTGTCTGTGGAGGATAAGGGAGCTCTCAGATTTAATCTAAAATATCTTCAGTTGTGTTCTGAAGACGATTAAAGGTCTTAAGGGTTTAAAATGACATGAAGGAAAGTCTGGTTGAACTAATCCATTAAATAGTGCTGATGTTTCATCAAATCTACAGCTAGTAACCCTTGTTCTCTTTGTTCTCTTTTTCTCTTTAGCCTGGTTATTCCAAACCAGTACTTAGAGAAGTGGCGTTTATGCTCATGCTGAAAGATCCTCCAAAGAGCATATACCTGATAGAAATGTACGAGTGGTTTGATCAAGAAGGATTCATTTCACTTGTCTTGGAATACCCCAAACCTTGTATATCCGTGCGGACCTTTATAAACCGTCGTCGCAAGCTGAAGGAACCAATTGCACGCTGCTTGCTGCACCAGTTAATCCTGGGAATCCAGCACTCCCTTGACCATGGAATTTCTCACAACGATTTGCATGCTGACAACATCCTGGTGAACACAAACACATTGGAGCTCAAGCTGATTGACTTTGGCTGTGCTACCAAATACAAGGATGAAGAACGAAAGATCGTCATCTTGGGAAGCATCTGGAGCGTGGGCCACCTGCTGTACTTTATGGTGAACGGAAAAGTGCCAGTGTACTCCAGAGATGAAAGGGAACCACGCCTTTTATTTAGACCCAAGATATCCAAGGGTGAGTAAACAGACACTGAAAAATTTAAATGCCTCAACCTGTTGTAGTCTTACACCCCAATCACACCGGGCGTCAGCGTCAACGCTTCCCATTCACTTTGAATGGGTGATGTCAATCATGACGAACTGAATTGTGGATCCGTCTGCACTGCTTCTGCGGTGTTGCTCCCTGTAGAAGTTGGAAATACCTCAACTTTTCAAGCGCCAACGGAAGCGTCAGCCAATAAAATTGCTTTACTTAAATTCCTTAGCTCAGACAGTAGCTGATTGAGGACTTGTTTCATTGGCTGACGCTGCTATGATGATCACGTCACCCCTAACTTCAGACACGCTCTCCGTCAAGCAAAAAGAGCTTAGCGTTGTTTAACCCAGTAAATGTGTGACTATAAAAGCCTCATTCACAATATGAGCGACTCGCAACGGCAAAGCGTCAAGTGACCGCTCATTTCAATGGAGAGTGAGTGACTTCCAGCGACCTCCATCTACGCAAGCGACAGTGTTGAATCCTTCAACTTTATGCAAATGAAGAGCGACTTTCTTGAGCCAATAGGAGCACCAGTAGAGCTCACTTGATCCTCTCTCAGCTCGCTCAGAGGCTGGTTGTATTCTCTGTGCTGTAGTGCTGTACACAGACCTGCATTTGCAGCAGATCGCCACCCAGAGCAATAGGCAGCTACAAAGTCGCTGCTAGTGTGAATGAGGCATCAATGTCCATAACAGAATCTAACCGTGGTCGTAATGTCACCATGTATATTAGCTCAGGAAGGGGCAACTCGAGGGCCACCATCCAGCAGAGTTTACCTCCAAACTCTTATCTTTAAGAATCCAAGTGATCTTGAAATCATACTCCATTCTTTACATTAGTCTACTCAAAGGAGTGAATGTAAATGAATGAGGGAATTGAGTGCACTTCAAAACCTTCACTATAGTTTCGGACATTACTAGAAATGGCTACACCCTCAAATAGTGTACTAGGTAATTTGAGATATAGTCATTGATTAGCTTGGAGTGTTTGACAAAAACTCTGCAAGACACCGGCCTTCCAGGACTTTACACTAGCTTGTTTTAATCACAAATGTCAGAAGATTTCTTCATTTATGTCAGCTTTAGTGCAGTGTTGACATACCATCTCTCTTTCTCCTTATACAGAGTGCTGTGATTTGATTGAAAAGTGTCTGAATCAAAACCTGGAGACACTGGAGGAGGTGCTGCAGCACGAGTGGATGAAGAAGCTGTGAATGAAGACCGGATGAAGGTAAATACAACTGATCCTTTGGAAACATACTACTGGGACTAGAGCTGCACAATATTAGAAAAGTCTAGCAATATTTATAAATATATATTGCGAAATGAATACAATTCCACCAGATAACTTAATATCTCTATTTGCAAAGAATTTATAATGCTAGATTGAATTCTGTTCAAGTTAGAATGATTCTGCAGGGGGAATGCATCTCCATTAAATCTAATAAACAATCATTAATTGGGGTCCCCTGACACATCTTCGATGTTGTCTGTGCTATTTGCAGTGCATTTCTGTATTTGCATGTGTTGTGAGTACTCTTATGCATAACAATCTATAAATACAATCAAGAAAAAGATCATTGTTTATCATTTTCCGAGTCTAACAGTATTCAAGCACAGTAACTGAATGATAAAAATAATTCAAATTAATCGTTGTTAATGTTAGAAATGGTACAATTTATTATGCCTGAATGCTTTTAAAGTCATTATACAGTCACAGGCATTAAAAACGTATGCAAATGATCAATTATAATACAAACTCAACATTGCGCATGTAAGTAATTGCCGCATATGACCACTTCACAACAACTTGCATCTTTGAGATTGATATTCTTGTTACATTACCTGCTTTATCAGCTGATTGTTGAAGCTTTAAGAGGCTGTTCACAGACGAGATTAGCTAAATCATAACGAGAAATATACAAATTCTAGACATCTCTAACATTTCTTCTTCTTTTGTTTTCCTCAGTGAAGACCAATGCAGCAAAATCATCATCATCTTTAACAGGACACTGCCTCTATTGTTGAGGCATATTTGAAATGTATAAAAATGTATAAGAATAAACTGTTGAATAAAGTCATTATTTGTATTTTATATGCACACAGATGTCTTATATTAGCTTAATAATTTACAGATTATACCTTCGGTGGTTCTGTTTGAATATTGTAAAATGTATGAAAATATTTATGAAACATCTTTCTTCTCCTCAGTGTCAGTATATTGTGCGCGTTCATGAACACTGTGCAGGGATGTATAGCTCCTTCCAGATGCCCACACCCGACTTCCTCTGTTTAAAAAAACAAAGCACAGGCGCATCTGAGGTATACGTAAGCAGCGTTACATGCATAAAAAGAGCACAGCGCTCGTGAACGTGCCCCTTTACTGACACTGAGAAAATGAACTTGGATAGTCATTATATTTGTTTTAGTCATATGGTCCGTTTTGAGGAGGTTTTTGGTTCTTTTTCTTTTAGATCTTGTTAATTTTTGACAATTGTTTTTTTGTGCTATTGCACTATGTGAAGTTTCACAAACTAATTTGAAGAGGAGCATGTGATATGACTGACCGCAGCTGGTCCCTATCGCTAATCATTAGCTAGCCAATCGGATCATTCCAAATTTAACATAAATATCCAGCCTAACTTCATTCCCTATATTCGTTTTGGAAGACAGACCCCCATCCATCCCTTCTCCCTCCTCAATTCTCGGATCGGGCAACACGGTGGCTCAGTGGCTAGCACTGCTGCCTCACAGCAAGAAGGTCACTGGTTCAAGTCCTAGCAGAGCCAGTTGGCACTTTCTGTGTGGAGTTTACATGTTCTCCCCGTGTTCGCGTGGGTTTTCCCCGGGTACTCCGGTTTCCTCCCACACTCTAAAGACATGTGACACAAGTGAATTAAATAATAGTAACAGTCAAAAGCACTTAATGTGTACACACTGGCGCGGTTGACTGTCCACTCCCATAGAGTCGTCAGAGTCAAGCATTATCTAAGTGTGAACTCATGATTAAATTATTTATTTATTTATTTATTCATGTACAGCATTTTATTGTGGAAACCAAAGCATTGTATTGTACAAGAAGACTTTGTTTCTACTGTGAATGTGCCCCTGACACTGAGGAACTGAATTGTTGAATAAAGTCATTATTTTTATTTTATGTGCACACAGATGTCTTATCATAGCTGAATAATATACAGATTATGCCTTCAGTGGTTCTGTTTGAACATTGTAAAATGTATGAAAATATTTGTGAAGCATGTTTCTTCTCCTCAGTGTCAATATATTGTGTATGTTCATGAGCACTGTGCAGTGACTCCAGATGCCCACATGCAACTTCCTCAGAAAGAGCGCAGTGCTCGTGAACATGCCCCCTATACTGACACTGAAGAAATGAACTTGGATTGTCATTATTTTTGATTTAGTCTTGTGGTCTGTTTTGAGGAAGTTTTTGGTTCTTTTTTCTTTTAGATCTTGTAGATTTTTGATACAATTGTTTTTTTTTATGCGCTATTGCACTATTTATTTGTTTATTCATTCATGTACAGCATTTTATTGTGGAAACCAAAGAATTTCATTGTACAAGAACACTTGTTTTCTACTGTGCACATGACAATTTAAAATGATGTTGGGATGTTTTGAGTTTGCATTTTAAATAAAGAATATGTATAATAAAGTGAGTGCTGTTTTTTTTTATTTATTTATTTATTCAAAATTAATGAAGTATCTTTTTTAAAATTGGGACAGGGTTGTTAAAAATTATAATGCCTGAAAAGTGATATTTATTGATTAAAACTATTTCACCAGACAAATATTAGTAAGTAGAAGTAGATTGGCAAATGTGTAGTCTGATGCTACAACAAGTTCCCTGCACAGCTTTAGGTTGTGTTTCAACTGGTCACATGATGTATGATTTTGCTGACTGCATATTTATTGCTAATAAAATCTTCCAGGTATAGTATTTCACACAACAAATTGTGGCAGGAATAATATTAGTAATAGTAGTAGTAACAATTAAACAGCATGAAAAGGTGATAAGAAAGCAAAGCAAATAGCCTAATATTAATAACCCTTCAATGGTAAAGCCACATACTCACACCTGCAGCTTCTCCATGATGGACGTCTAGTGTTCTTCAGCCCCTGGCGCCTAGACTGCAGCTCTGCACAGGAAGTTTGGCCAGAGAAGAAATGGTTGTGCCCAACTGAGCCTGGTTACTCTTGAGGTTTTTTCCCTTCATATTCGTCTACTGGTTAAGTTTGTTCCTCGCCACTGGCTTGCTTGGTTTGGGACTTGTGGAGCTGCACATCAATGGATTTGCTCTGTGTTTGGACTTTCAGCAGTGAAAATTAAACCACACTAAACCGAACTATGAAAGCTGGACTGACAAAGTATCAATTTCAACTTACTCAAACTTATGACACAATCTACCCTATAAAAACTATAAAATCTACAGGTGTCAAGGGACAGGCTCTACAATGGTTTAAGTCATACTTAGCTGACCGTTACCAGTTTGTGAATATTGATGGACAGCCTTCACAAGTCAGCCCAGTAAAGTATGGGGTGCCTCAAGAATCAGTTTTAGGCCCTTTGCTATTTACAATATACATGCTACCCCTGGGAGACATTATTAGAAGACATGGGATCAGCTTTCACTGCTATGCAGATGATACGCAATTGTATATTTCAACTAAACCTGATGAGATGTCTAAACTGTCTAAGCTAACTAGATGTATTAAAGATGTTAGAGACTGGATGACCAACAATTTTCTCCTCTTAAACTTAGACAAAACAGAATTATTACTTAGTGGGCATAAATCCTGTACACAGCATATCTCACAACTCGACCTACAATTAGAGGGATACAAAGTTAGCGTTAGCTCTACTATAAAAGATCTGTGTGTCATATTAGACAGCAATTTAACTTTTAAAAATCATATTTCCCATGTCACAAAAACTGCTTTCTTTCATCTGAGAAATATCGCTAAGTTACGAAGTATGCTATCCATCTCAGATGCAGAAAAGCTAGTCCATGCTTTTATGACTTCAAGGCTGGATTACTGTAATGCTCTGTTTGCTGGCTTCCCAGCATCCTCTATTAATAAAATTCAACTAGTACAAAATGCAGCTGCCAGAGTTCTTAACAGGTGTAGAAAATTTGATCACATCATCCCAATTTTATCCTCCTTACACTAACTGCCTGTTAAGTTTAATATTGAATTTAAAATATTGCCTCTTACCTATAAAGCTTTAAATAATCTAGCTCCTGTTTATCTAACCAACCTTCTGTCTCGCTACAATCCAACTCGCTCTTTAAGATCTCAAAACTCAGGGTTTCTGGTAGTACCTAGAATAGCAAAGTCAAGCAAAGGAGGTCGAGCCTTCTCATTTATGGCTCCTAAACTCTGGAATAGCCTTCCTGATAACGTCCGAGGCTCAGACACACTCTCATAGTTCAAAACTAGATTAAAAAGCTATCTTTTTAGTAAAGCATACACTCAGTGCATCACTTAGCTGTATGGTACATGACTGTGCTCTACACAGGTTTCTTCATCTTGTTTATATACACTATGAACAGCAGCTACGCTAATTATTCTCTATTTCCACCTGGGGATACTCATCCCGAGACCCTCAGACCACGCAGTGCCACTGATTCGATCCAAGACCAGCAACGAGATGATCCCAAGGTTTCCATATCCTGGACTGTGGTGGTCATGGAGGAGTGGAGAACATGAGACTGATTCCTGTGATGCTCCAGGGACAGACGAGTCTCTGTATGAATTAGAGAAATAAATAACTAAATTAACTTTAAATTACACATTGCATCCGTAATGCATTCGCGTGGGTTTCTTCCAGGTGCTCCGGTTTCCCACAGTCCAATGACATGCAGTACAGGTGAATTGGGTAAGCTAAATTGTACGTAGTGAATGAGTGTGTATGAATGTTTCCCAGAGATGGGTTGCGGCTGGAATGGCATCCGCTGCATAAAAACTGGATAAGTTGGCGGTTCATTCCACTGTGGTGACCCTGGATTAATAAAGGGACTAAGCCGAAAAGAAAATGAATGAATGAATTTTACTGTTTCTCTTATAGTTTATATTTTTTATAGCACTCAATAATAATGATAATAGTTATGTCTATGGAAGATAGAAAGATAATGTGTGACAATCATATTTGTCAAAAGATTGTTAATGCAAGCACTTGTTAATTCAATGCCATTTTTTCAGTTATTGCTATTCAACAAGCTTTTTATTTCAAATACTTTCATACCCTTATACTTTTATATTATACACTCACTGGCCACTATATTAGGTACACCTTACTAGTACCGGGTTGGACCCACTTTTGTCTTCAGAACTGCCCTAATCCTTTGTGGCATAGATTCAACAAGATACTGGAAATACTCCTCAGAGATTTTGGTCCATATTGACATGATAGCATCACACAGTTGCTGCAGATTTGTCGGCTGCACATCCATGAGGCGAATCTCCTGTTCCACCACATCCCAAAGGTGACCTATTGGATTGAGCTCTGGTGACTTTGGTGCCCATTTGAGTACATCGAACTCATTTTCATGTTTAAGAAACCAGTTTGAGATAATTCACACTTTATGATATAGTGCGTTATCCTGCTAGAAGTAGCCATCAGAAGATGGGTACACTGTGGTCATAAAGAGATGGACATGGTCAGCAACAATACTCAGGTGGGCTGTGGCATTGACACGATGATCAATTGGTACTAATGAGCCCAAAGTGTGCCAAGAAAAAGTCCCCCACACCATTACACCACCACCAGCCTGAACCATTGATACAGGGTAGGATGGACCTATGCTTTCATGTTATTGACATTAAATTCTGACCCTACCATCCGAATGTTGCAGCAAAAATCGAGACTCGAGAGCAGGCAACGTTTTTCGAATCTTCGTTTGTCCAATTATGGTGAGCCTGTGCGAATTGTAGCCTTAGTTTCCTGTTTTTAGGTGTGATCTCCTGCTGCTGTAGCCTATCCGTGGTAAGGTTCGACATGTGCGTTTAGAGATGCTCTTCTGCATACCTCGGTTGTAACGAGTGGTTATTTGAGTAACTGTTGCCTTTCTATCAGCTGGAACCAGTCTGGCCATTCTCCTCTGACCTCTGGCATCAACAAGGCAATTGTGCCCACAGAGCTGCCGCTCACTGGATATTTTCACTTTTCTGGCCATTCTCTGTAAACCCTAGAGATGGTTGTGTGTGAAAATCCCAGTAGATCAGCAATTTCTGAAATACTCAGACCAGCCCGCCTGGCACCAACAACCATGCCATGTTCAAAGTCACTTAAATCACCTTTCTTCCCCATTCTGATGCTTGGTTTTACCGGCAGCAGATGGTCTTGACCATGTCTACATGCATTGAATGCCATGTGATTGGCTGAATAGAAATTTGTTAACGAGCAGTTGGACAGGTGTACCTAATAAAGTGGCCAGTGAGTGTATGTCATTTAATACATTTTATGTCATTAAAAAGCTTTTATATGTCTTTTATTTGTCATATCATTATTTTGTTCAATATATCTCAATGCAACATTTATAACATTAGAAACGCAACGTTTTTCAGTCTGAGGACATATTTTAAGAGCTTTTTAGCATTCAATGTTTGCATTCAATGACTGACTTTCTTTGCTTTGATAAAAATGTTTTACGTCTTATTTGTATTTACTAACCTCTTCATTGGCGACATCTAACGGTCTAAATTAGACAATGACCAACGCCATTCATTCATTAATACCGTAAATCCTTTATTACACACGCAGATTCCCCAAACAGACCATCTGTCCACTTCTGGGTCTCAGTCATTGCTCATTTGACCGTGGTCCAGGGACATAAGAAACTGTATCAAAACTGACACAAAGCCAAAATAGTCAAACAATCGCATGCAATTCGCTCGTAATATTTCTGCGGATGTTTTCCTTTGTACCAAGAATGCAAACCGCATCAATCCCCCTGTGCTGGAGACTGAAGCGCCACAAACACCGCTAATTTATAAAGGGGAGTTAATGACAAGGACGGGTAGGAGGGAGAAAGGGGAGGGGAATTGACATTAAAGAAACACTACACAAGGAAACTACACTGCAGACACACACACACGCCTTCATTTTATGTTTTTGAATAACAGCCTGGCGGAGAGTATTTGTCCGCACTGAAGTGTTTTATTAGCACGGCGGAACTGAAGTGACGGAAAGAAACATCAGCTCAGTCTGTGGAGCAGTTTCAGCTCAAAGCGCTTTCCGACGATTATCGCAAAATGGGTGAGAATGAAAGAAATTAGTGATTTCTTTAATAAACGAGAGAAATTAATAATTGCTAGGCCGCGAGGTTGCGGAGAGGACCGAGAACAAAACAGGCGAAGGACGAGCCGTTTGTCGACACATTATCAGAGCGGTTTTGTTTTAATTTCCGACTAAAAGCCCCTCAGATTGAGATGGCAGATGACGCTCGCTGATTCCCTGATGTGCGCTGCGTTGTGTTGACCATTTTTTGTCCCACAATAAAAGCCATGTTTGCCCACACGAGAGTTCACTCTTGAGTTTAGACTTTTATCATTTTTATAACCTACAAGTTTGTTCGATTTCGTTTACAAACTGTTTGAACTCGGTCAAATGTCCTGTTCGGTTTTATTTTGTACAAATTATTCTGTTTAATGTGCTTTTTCTTTGAATTACTTGTATACATATTAAAATACATTAAACATTGATGTTTTAATGCAATATCAGCAGCATTGGCTATATTCATGGTAATAATTTGGTTATTCAAGATATACTGTAATTGACAGTCATAGCCAGGGGTGGATTTAGTGATTTCGGGGCCCTAAGCAATAACAGCCAAGGGGCCCGAAAGTTCTAAAATGCACCTTTTGTACTTTAACTTGATTTATTATTATTATCATTTAGCTGTTTTTACCTATACTATTTGATCTCATTTCCTACATTTAATCTTAATGCAAAATAATGTGAATATGTGAAGCACCTTGCAAAACTTTTGAGATGATTTGTTTTCTTGAGATGAATTCAAAACTAAATATAAATGAACTATTTCATTTTTAAAACTAAATATTTACTGATTTGACAGCTGGACTGATCCATGAGTGAAGGTGGGGGACACAATTGCGCAGATGTATTAATTAGGGATGTCCTGATTAGGGTTTTTTTGCCCTAGAGTCAGTCATTTGATTTTGAGTATATACCGATACCGAAACCCGATCTGATACTTCTATAATGCATAAAGGCTTAGTAGATACATAGGAGCTATGGACGAACTCCATATGTCTGTGGTAAACGAAATATGGGGTACATCTTATAACAGGTCAAGCAGTTTGTCAGAAATCTTCTTATAAAAGGCTGGCAGAGCTTTCTCTGTAATAGTGGCAAGACGGCATTTCAAATCGAGGTTCAATGTTTGTTTTTGAGGTGTCTTATCAAGATTGTTGTGTTAAATGTAGCCTTTTTCCTTCCACCTCAACCTTTGCAATGCCAAGTTTACATATCTCACACGATTGAAAATGGCATCGTTGTCGTAAACTTTATAATACCTCCAGACCGCAGACATACTCGCACTTTCTGCTTCACGCTGCTTTCGTGTCCTTCTGTGTGAAGTTAAGAAAGAGGTGCAACAGCATAACTATAGATGTGTTAAAAAACAATGAGAATATATATACGTACCTATATATTCAAGTCCTGATCTGGAGGTAACGTCCGACTTCGATTGAGTCTGAAACGGCCCGATTTCCGATCACATGATTGGATCTGGACATCCCTAGTAATAATTACATTCAAATTAAAATTTTAACCCCCCCGTACAAAATATGATAGAAAACAATGTTGTATATAATTTATAGTATCATTTATACTTCTAGGTATTTATTTGGGGGCCCTCAAATTTCCTGGGGCCCCAAGCAGGATATAGGCCCCTTGCCTATTGATTAAATCCGCCCCTGGTTATAGCTGTTTTTTAACAAACATGCATTATACAAAAACATACAGATAACTAATTTAAAAAAACAGCTTGAGTTCTTGCCTGTATTAACTGGGTGTTTGTGTTAGGCTCAGAGCCGCCCTCATCTCCTCAGGTGGTGGAGGAAGGAGCGGATGAGGAGGATGAGGAACTGAGCGGGGCTGAAGATGCTGACCTGAGATCCTCCTCTGGAAGAGGTTCACTTCTGACCAGGAGAGGCATCACTTTAAGAGTCCTGCTGAAGGATGGTCTTGTGGAGCCTGGAGATGGAGTTTTGTCCATACACTACCTGGTACTGTACAGAATTTACTTACCTAGAGCTGTTATATTGTTTTAGAAATAGATGATGTATATTAAAAAGTCACATTATTGGCATCTGCATCAAATTCAAAGTGATTTGATATAGATAGAAAGCAAATTAAATGCAAGTAAGGCATGTAAAAAGATGAAAACATGAATAAAATGAAAATTCTGTCATCATTTACTCTTTCTATACATGTTCCAAACAAGTTTGAATCTCTTTTTTTCTGTTGAACACAAAGGAAGATATTTTGAAGAAAGCTGGAAACCTGGAACCATTGACTTCCATTTGTTATGTGTATTTGTTTCTCCTACAATGCAAGTCAGTGGTTAGAAATGTTCAGCTTTCTTCAAAAAATCTTTTGTGTTAAACAGAGAATAGAAATGCAAAGATTTATAACCACTTCAGGGTTAGTAAATAGTGAGTAAATCTTTTAATGTTATGTAATAATATATATAATGTAATATACAGTTGAAGTCAGAATTATTAGCCCCCCTGTTTACCCCCCCCCCCCCCATTTTTGTTAACTGAGGATTTTTCAGCACATTTCCAAACATAATAGTTTTAATAACTCATCTCTAATAGCTGATTTATTTTATTTTTGCCATGATGACAGTAAACAATATTTAACTAGATATTTTTCAAGACACTTCTACACAGCTTAAAGTGACATTTAAAGGCTTAGCTAGGTTAATTAGGTGACCTAGGCAAGTTAGGGTAATTAGGCAAGTTATTGTATAACGATGGTTTGTTCCTTTTTAGACTATCAAAAAAAAAATAGCTTAAAGGGGCTAATAATTTTGACTTTAAAATGGTTCTTAAATTAAAAACTGCTTGTATTCTAGCTGAAATAAAACACGTCTTGCTCTGTTAAACATCATTTGGAAAATATTTGAAAAAAAAAAAAAAATTTAAAGGGCGGCTAATAATTCTGACTTCAACTGTATATATATATATATATATATATATATATATATATATATATATATATATATATATATATATATATATATATATATATATATATATATAGGCCGGTATATTTTTTGAAGTTTAAAGATAATTTATTAAATTGTAATTTAAGAAAAATTATTAATATCTATAACATTATTGTATATATTAATAAGAGCATGTCAGAATATCTCATTAAAATAACATAATTATTCTGACCTGCTCTTATTAATATTAATTAATATTAAAGACATATCTCATGTCAGCGTTTTTAATATTAGCATGGCGCTCCTTCACACAAAACAAGTTCTATTTTGGGAGTTAGTGACATCTTTAAAAAAGCATGATCTAGCAGAATGCCATATCCTTTATGTTTATATTTAGTGAGCTTTCAGGGACACTGTCTGTCTCTCCTCAGGGTAAAAAGTTTGTTGGAGATCTTCTGAATGATGGGAAGATTCGTTGGGTGGAGACCGGGCAGATCTTTAACTCTCCAAGTGCGTGGGCCACACACTGTAAACGCCTGGTGAACCCGGCCAAAAAGTCTGGTTGTGGCTGGGCATCAGTGCGATACCGGGGACAGAAACTGGTCCAGTACAAAACCACCTGGCTACACAAATACCAGCCCAGTGCTGACATGGTGAGAAATGAAGGACAAATTAATTAAGGCAAATTCTGCCATCATTTTCTCATCCTCCACTTTTTCCAAACAAAGAGTTTCTTTCTTCTATTAAACAAAAAACAAGATATACTGAATAATATTGGAAATAAAAATAGCCATTGACTTCCATTGTACTTTCTGTTCCTACTAAAGTCAATGGCTGCTTTTTTCAACATTCTTCAGAATATCTTGTTTTATGTCTAACAGAAGAAATTCAGAAAGGTTTAACCCTAACCTTAATAGTAAATGAGAAGGTGATGAATGAGTTACAGTTATTATAGCCAATCATTATGCAGTCTGCAATTTGTGTTTTGTAAATTTCAGAGTCTGATAAGTGAAGGAGAAGATGATGAGATGGGAGATGATGATGAAGAGGAAGGGAAAACGACCATTCCAGTAGAGGACAAGAATAAAAAGTCCAAACCTGAGCTGCATGGTATGATGTTGTCTTCTACATTACATAGAAGCCTCTTCTCTCTTCACAAGTACTCAAACAGAATAAGTCATTATCAGCATCCTTCAGGTTTTGTTGTGGTAATGATATCTTGGCCTATTTATAGCTCCAGCCAAGCATATGTTATGTTATTTTGTGTGTTTTGGCTCAGAGATTGGTCTGACGCAGAGAAGAGACAGAGAGAGAATTCCAGTCAGGTACTGCACTCTTGGCACCAGAGATGCCGCAAGGTAATTATTGTATAATTATCAAGCATCAAAACAATAAAATGTTAATATGGTTTAGCTTTTTTTGATTTACTGAAGACATCCACTAAAACAAGCATATATATATACTACAAAATCACTGAAAGGGATATTTAGAATAATTATTATTTTCATTTAGTAGAGATCTTTCACTTTTGAATATTTAAAAATATTAAATTTGTAATCATTTTTAAATATAAGTACAAACCAGGCCATTTTATTTTCAGAAAACTGATGTGAAAAACTACACATTTTATTTTTAATTAATGTTTTATGCAATCCCTTTTGTAATTTAACTTGATAAAGGACACCAAAATGGGCATCTTGTGTTTGACTTCTACATAAACATATATTAAAAATATACATAAATACACACATTTTATGTTGTTGGAATTTATGGATAACGGATGAGAAAAAAGTTAATGTTCCAAGAAAAATGAGCTATATAGAAATCACTCTATCATGCTGTGAAAAAATACAGAGTTTGGCCTCTGTATCATTTGAAATACAAATAAAAAATGTTCCCTCCAAACAAATATTTATAAAAAAGGTTTCAATAATAAATGATAATTTGCAATATTATGTTTTTTACTGTACTTTTCTACTGTATCAAACTGATGCAGTTTTTAGTGACCCTAAAAACTTCCTTTAAAACATTACAACTTCCAACCCAACCCACTTTTTTGAACTGTAATCATACCTGAGAGTTCCTCTGTTTGTCTTCACAGGGATCCTCACACTCTCGTCGAACTGTCTGCCTTTTCAGCAATCAACCGCTTCCAGCCTTTTAATGTAGCCGTATCCAGCAATGTTCTGCTTCTAATGGTATGAAGTTCTCATGGAATTAATCATAACATCAAAAGTAAAGTCAGTAATCGGATTAGTTGCGACAGTTGAAGCAAATGAAAACCATTTTTCCCACCTCAATTGATAGGATTTCCACTGTCACCTGACCTCAAGTGAGGTAGTTGGGTATTTAGGAGGCCGTTGGGACACAAACACACAATGTAAGTCCAATAATTGTTCCAACTACCATGCAAACCAATAGTCATAAATACTCAAATTTATGCGTTGCATTCATCAGTGCTTACAGTCCTGCGCGTATTTCCATGCCGCACGCGATTGGCTGATAAAGATGCCGCTCCAGCTGTAGAAGAAGAGGTTGGTCACCAAAAAAATGTTGGTTTACCTATAAAACATAGTGCTGCGTTCTCAGAATTGTACCTTTTAACTGTGTTGCAGATTTGTCAGAATCTCTTCATGCGTGGCCTGTCATTGGTGGGATGGTATCACAGTCACCCACGAGGCCCTGCCCTTCCGTCTCTACAGGACATCGATTCGCAGATGGATCACCAGCTTCGCCTACAAGGCAGCAGTAACGGGTTCCAGCCCTGTCTGGGGATTATCTGTGGTGTGTGATGTAGTTCACATATACTTTGCAAAGCCACTTATATTGAATGATCTGGGTTAAGATTTTTTGTTTCACCACTTATAGGACCCTATTACCATGGTAACCAAGGTGTAGCCTCCACAATCACCCCATTCTGGGTAGTGCCTCCTCCTGAGGTATTGGTTCATTTGATGAAACACAATTTGCTATCTATTTTAATCTATCATCTCATATCTACTTTCTCTTGCATTTCAGCAACGACCGAATGATTACGGCATCCCAGTGGCGGTAGAGGTCACATATGTGCAGGACAACTTCCTCACTACAGACGTGCTTAACGAGATGGTATGATATTACATTACGCAACAGTGCGTAAACAGGGATTTTTATCTCTTAGAAATAGTTGTTTTTGAAGCCGATCACTAAATGGTTGTCTTTTTAGTTTCCAGCAGCTATAGATAACACCTCACTCTACAGTAGATTGGATTAAAGCAATTGCTAAATTACATCCTGTAGAATTAATTAGCATGATGTAGCGAGTCTTTTGAGAAGCCTAGAGTGATACACATCTATTTTTATCTCCCTTTGTAGATGCTGTTGGTGGAGTTTTATCGGTCTGCTCCTGACCTGGTGCAGTTCAGTCAGATGTGGAGCCCTAATACCTCAATACTCGACAAAATCAAGGTGCGATGTAATTTCTGTGATTTTTACATACACAAATGTAACGCATTAAATTATATTTACAATTGCATCATTGAGATTTTTCTTAAAAGCAAAGTTAAAAGACAAACTCGTTAGCTCCTGATGATATATAGAGGCCTTATAAAGAGAATCCACAACCTCTGCAAAAAGCCCAGAGCAAGTTTATGACAGTTTGCTAAAGCTGAAGCTAAAGGGACACACCAGCTGAAGGTATAGCCTTCAGTGAGTGTCTGTCAGGCTAGTTTGTTTGTTGTTTTCTACACGTTGGAGAGAGTTCAGCATGTAGAATTGGTGTCAATCATCTGTGAGAGCGAGCGCTCTGATCGACTGTTCAGGTACGAATCAGAGTACAAGAACAGAAACTTCGCCAAGTCATGAGTGAAAACAAACATCTGTCATTCCATACTGCGGTGCCCTGAGCAAACATATATTGTGGATAGCTGTTCTTATTATTTTTGTAAATATAATTGGAGTATATTTTTCAGATTTATTTTCCTGCTTCTTGTTTCTTTGGTACTTTTTGGATTTTTCTTTGTTTTGCACTTGTATATACCTTCTCTGTGGATGGATTTTTTGGCACTGTAAATAAACCACCTTGCATGACAGTGCTTTGGGAGTAAGCCATCCATCCCTCACGAACTCACATTTCTCCCCTAAAGACCCAGACATCAGACATATATACACAAGCGAATCCTTCTGTGGTGAGGGAACTTTTACTAGTTCCAGTTTACATTTGAGGAATGACAATTCAGGCTAAAACCATTTGCGGGTATGGCAAGGTACATCTATTCACACAGGTGCAAGAACATACATTCTTGTATCAGTTGGCTTTAGTCTGTTTGTTGTGTTCACTAGGGTTGGGTACCAAAACCTGGTGCCATTAAGGCACCCGTACCCATGTAACCGGTGAACCAAACCGAATCAGCATATGAATTTTAGTGCCTAATTTCGGTGCCACTGGTGCAGTGACAAGGATGTAATGCAAATCTTGCATTCATGCTAACAAACAAATGATCAAAAGAAATATATTCATGCATTTCAAATATATGATGCGCTATAGGTGAAATGAATAAGCAAATTTGACCATAGTGTATGTGTGTAAATAAGTGTGTATGGATGTTTCCCAGTGTTGGGTTAAGGCTGGAAGGGCATCCGTTGCGTAAAACATGTGGTGAATAAATTGGCGGTTTATTCCGCTGTGGCATTTGCTAAAGATTAATAAAGGGACTAAGTCGAAAAGAAATTAATAAATGAATAAAATTATTAAAATATTTTTTTGTCAAATAAATTTGTGCCTCAAAAGTATCAGTCTAGGCACCGTTTTGGCACCGGTACCATTTTAAAAGTATTGATTTAGCATCAGTATCAAAATAATCCCAAACGATACCCAACCGTAATGTTCACACAGCTTTTTAGTCCAGATGCAGCCAATGCAAGGCGACAACACAGTCCGTTTTCATTGCCACTAGTTCGGTTTGGTGTGTCCTGAGCTTAAGGTTGTGGTTTAAAGGTAATAACACAGTAAATAATATTTAGCTTTATGCACAGAATAATTGTTTTATAAATACACACTGCACATATATGATAGGAGTCAATCAACAGCATTTGTTTCTTTGTGCTTAAAGCCATGCCACCTTCTATGGCCATTTTCAGAGCGAGAAGTGGTATATTGGTAACATAGATTACAGTATATTAAGGTTTTAATTAAATTGCTTTTAATTAATATGCTAAATTTGTAAAAGCACATATATTAGGCTTGGACAGAAAGAACAGCTTGTTTTCTCTTCTCTTCAGGCTTCTCTGAGTGGCCACGCACCCAAAGACCAGGCGTACGCACAGATCCTGGAGCATGTGTACAACCAACTGCGCAACACTCAGTGACCTGAGTGCTTTATGTCTGTGCAATGTGCATTAGTGTTAAGCTGTAGAACTGTTGACTTGGGACCTCCTGCCCTGTGCATTACCGTCTGTGCACTGTTATACTGTATATGAAATGCCTTCATGGAGGATATATCATATATGCTTCCGTCAAAACTGTTGCCTTTAGGACTGTTAGGTCTGTATCACTGGCTGTGGTTTACGCGATTCTGCCATATCTGTGCTGTGAAACTTGTCTTCCTCTGTGGTAGAAATGTCTCGGTGGGTAGTTAGGAAAGAAGACGGGTAACTTGTGATCTCTTTTGGCTAGTATTTATGCGTTCGTGTGATTAGATTTGTGCCAATATGGGAACGATGCCTTTTTTTCCTGCTGAATACCTTAAAATATACACTGGAACAAGAAACGAAATGTGCGTTTGCTTCCTGCAACGTTGTTTTTTCTAACTGTATAATTAAAAAAACTGTTCATACTCTTACAAGTGAAACAGACGGAGTTCTTTCTTTGAATTTATTTACTTAAAGATGAGTGGACAATAAGATACAAATATTTAGGGTTTGGGATATTTAAGAATAACAATATAATGCAGTTAAATCCGAGACATACAGGAGGAGACTTTAAAACTACAACAAACATCAGCCTGCTATTAAGCTAACATGCACAAATCATTAATAAAAAAGGTTGAATGCTTTTGTATGCATATAAAAAAGAACATAATACTAAAAAGAGCACAACCAGAATGATTTAATTTCATAAAACCATGCCGGTGCCCTCATTCGATTAGACAGAAATAACCCATTTGTTGTTTTCTTAAACTTGTAGTGTTGCAAAGGCACATTTGTACACATGCTTGTACATCTGGTCGCAGCTCATGCCAAATGCTGAAACCAACAAGCCCTTTGTAAATGAAGGAGAAAAAAAAAAACTACATATTAGCACAGAAATCATAATTAATATTTCGTTTGGTGTTCTAGATCCATTCTTGCCATCGAAAAGGCACTAAAAGTCTCTTTTTCACATTGAAACAGTGACCACGGCCTGTCTGCATCAGCACATCTACAACAGTCTGGGAGAGGAAAAGACACAGTGGTGCACTGTGTGCAGACAGGATTTGGGGTCAGGGTGGAGGGACAGATGTGTGGGTGTTCAGAACCGCCATTGATAGTGTGTAGGTCCATGAATTTATGTAGTGCGATGGTACAGTAATTGAAACAAACTGATCTATGGAACACTGAGTTATGAAGAAACTACATCTTCAACCACTTTAAAGCTCTAAAAATACATTACAAGGGAGAGAGTAAGAGATGTAGCACCATCCCTACATTTCTGGAAGAATTCCTCTTCAATATCAAACACTTTGTGTAAATCAGGCTTCATGAAAACCTAGATGTACACACCTGAAATAATGGGACACTGCCAGCAGCATCAGATGAATAGACTACCGTAAACTGACATCAAGAGGAGAAAGAGAGAGGAAGACTCTATAATTCAGGCTGCCGTGAGAAGATGAACAAGCTATTTGGCTGTGTTTCCTTCAGAAAACAGTGTGTAAGTTGTTGATCTGCTGATCTTAGTGGGTCAAAAGTTGTAAGGGGGACAAAAAGTACAGCTGTAGTGCAGTAAAACCTATCTACCCGACTAAACACATCCCTTTAGTGTTTTAGCTCAGCTTTACAACCAGATTCAAGGTGCAGCTGAAAATCTAATTTCTTTTTCTTGTAAAAAAATATACATGAAAAATATTAGATGACGAAGAAACTGTAGAAAAATGTTAAAATGATAGAGCGTACAAAGGGACTAAATCCCGTGGCTCAGGATTGCTGCACATTGGGACGCTTTGCACACACATCCATGCAGTGCTAACACAGATACAAGGCAGTTTCTCCTTAATCTGAGGCAGGTCAATGTCGCATCCTGACCAGCAGGGGGCGGTACAAGGAGCAGTCGAGTCAAAACGCAACTTTTTACAATTGAATGATCGAGAATTTATACTATGTTGATTAAGACTAGCCTGTCTACTCTTTAAAAATGGAAGAATTTGATCATGATCTACATTTAACTTTTTTTCAGCAGCACAAACAGTACAAGGCATTATTAAAAGACGATGAAGCGAGTTAGTGTGTCTAAAAATGTAGCTTAAGGACCAAGTTGTACCGTCCGTACATCAGTCAACTGGTCAGTCAGTCAGTCCTGGAATGTGAAAGGTCGTCATTTCCCAAAGTTCCCTCCTAAAAAATAAATCAATGTGTAAAAAGTGCCAGAGTACAGGTACATTTGGATCAACGGCAACAATGTGGTGAGGATGAAGCCCAAGATGACTTCAACTGGCTCCTTTCTCCCTACCTCACTTCCCTCCAGCTTTCTCCCTTTCACTTTTTATTGCTCTTTCTCTCTCTCTCTCCCTCTGTTCTTCATTGGAGCCCTCTTAATGTGGCAGAGGAACGATCACCTCCACGTAGTTGAGAGGGAAGAATCCTGATTGGCCACGCAGCATGCCTTCATACCAGTTTTCATCGATCTGATTGGTCAGAGTGATGATGTCACCCTCGTGGAAGCCCAGCTCGCCTTCGTTCTCCGGCTCGAAGTCATAGAGAGCTTTACAGCATGCCTGCTCTGCTGCAGAGAGGAGAGATAGAGGAGAAATAATGACAAAGAGATAGTAAGGAGAGATTTGGGGAACAAGGGATGTTGGTATGCATAACATAACATTTAGATAGCATAACGTTTGTCTTTATGCATAAAGACAAAATAACATTACTAAAGGGGTGGTCCAGATTGTAATTTTAAGGCTTGGTTGTGTTTATAAGATGCAAAGCAATGTGTGCTCATGCTTTATTTGTAAAAAAAACAAAAAAAAAAAAAAAAAATCACATTATTTTTTTATATATCTTAAACACGAAATCTCAAATATCTTTGTATAATTATATACGGCTTCTCTGCAAATATGAAAATGACTCATATTTCCTAGATCCTCTGAAAGGCCCGCCCTCAAGAGGCTCTGATTGGTCAGCTAACATAATGAGCTGTGATTCACACATCGGCTCCACATCACCAGCAAAAACGTCACACCCCTACAAGCACGCACTTTGCCTCTGCTGTGTAAATACTGTCAGTCAGAGTAGCTGTTAGTTGAATCAGTTTGTGCCTGAATCAGACAGAAAATAAAGACCACAGATGAACCTCACGCCTGCTCTCTAAAATAAAATCTGACAAGTGTCTTCCATATCTACTCAGAATAAGCACGTGTAAGTAATATGAAACATTCACATATCTTTTGCGAGTTAGTTATTTGAGATGTAGAACGCAGGGAAAGCGGCTGCATAGAGAGACACTGCAGCGCAGGTGAAGATTGTGGCTGTTTACAGCGGTTTGACTGATACGAATTTGTAGCTAAATTGTTAACGATGCCAAACAGCATTTCCTGTTGTTCACATCCTTGCTACAACATTCTGTCACCACTAGACACTATGCATGTCATAGATCAATTTCAATAAATAAAAATACTTAAAGGTTGTGGCTCACAATCCACAGCCTCTGCTATTATGGAAGAAGCTGCTCCTTCTTTGAGGAGTTTTTAGCTGAATTCAGCACTGAACTGGGAGAGATTCTGGAAGCTGTCCTTTATTAAATGCTAGCTGTATATTTTTTATAATTCTCTGGAACATAATTAAAACTAAATTAAGCACTTCAGTGTTTCCTCTAGGATTTTTTCCAGCTGTGGCGACAGGCCTTTTTTACACAGATCTACCAACTACCTGTGGCGTTATTTCAATGAGAAATGTCGTGAGCGCAGTATTAGAAGTTGAGATCGCATTTATGTAATAGCCTACGAGCATGCGGATCTCTTTGCTTGCGCATCGATTTTTTCTGCTCGTGCACAAAACTTCTTTCACGCCCCCTCAAATATAAGCCGCTTTAAGAGCGTGCAGATCTTCTTGTGTGCTCTCAAATAAACGCTGCTGAGGTGCGATTTAGTGTGTTTATGTACGTGTATGTCTCCAGCATTTATTAGATTTGCTAGGAATATTTATGAATGCCTCCGGTATTAATGCGTCCTGAAATAAAGCGCCTATACGTCGTGTTTGCTGGCCTCACGCATCACGCACCTGTCACAGTCAGCCAGTCAGTCAGCACGTAACCTTAAAGGGTTAAACAAATGACGCACAGCACTACTACGGTTACCGAAAAGTTTGCGCTGTTATAATTCACTTAACCTTTTAATACATTTTGGTGCGATTTATCACCCGCTATTAAAAAAAAATAGAATGTTTTAAATGAGAAGCTGTAATGTAGCTGTGGCGGGATGAATCTTGGCGTGGCGGCCCGTCATGGAAGAATGAATGAAGCGGAAACCATGCACTTCTCTCTTTGTGTCGTGTCCTTTGGAAGACCAAATACAGAAACAGAACAAGCTCTGTGGAAGTAGCAGCGTTTGGATGGCATTTTAGCTTCTCTGCTTATAACAATACAGTGCATCTGGTCACACCCCTTCGCTGCGTGTGGTGAATGTGCATAACCTGAAGGGTTTATGATCTCATTAATCCGGATGTTTTTTTTGTTTGTAGTTCACAAACTTTGTGCGCTGTAGACTTTGCTAAGCTAACTCTGTAAAAGCCAATGTCTCCTTTGTCTCCAATGTCTCTTTGCATTGAACTTTGAGTGTATTGCATTCAGAGATGTTGTTTATGTTCACACAGCTACATTACACATCAACTAAAGTTTAAAATATAATATTGTAGTGAACCACCCCTTTAAACCAATGTCTGACTACATATATAAGACAAGGTTTACTCTAAAATGTCACAATCAGTTGGTGTATACACACCCAAAATTAATTATAGGGAGTATGCACAATTAAAATTAAAAGCATTTTTATTACGGTTTTGAAAAGCTATTAAAAACTTAAAGTAAGTTTTTGAAAAACTTTACATTTATTGTTAAGTAAAAACATAAACAGTCAGCAAATGAAATAAAGCTGAAATCAAATGTAAACATTAGATAAAAAACTAAAAACTTAAAGAAATAATTAAAATGATGCCCTAGCAACTAAGTCAAATAAATTATTAAAATAAATAAAGTAAATATAGTAAAAGTGCTAAAAATCACTATGAATTAAACAAAAAAAAAAATAAATAAATAAAAAAATGAAAAGGAACAACATTACTAAAACAATAAATACTTTAAATATAAAATACAACTTAATTTAAAATAAACATCATTAAATTATGCAAAAATCACACTGAACAACATATTGATTTATAGCTGTAAAGCAGAGCTTCCTGCCAATAAAACCTTTCCCAGGCCAATCTGTCAAGCTAAAGTCATGCCGCTGGGTGAGCAGTGCCATAAATGTGTTAGTGTTAACACACAGTTTTAATCCCACCACAATAGCCTGGGTTAAGACCCAGGTATACTTCATTTTCCGCATTCCACTCCATCTCACGCACAACCATGTTTGCACAGCTTTCACTCATTTCACTACTCACAGATGTGCAGTACCACTGTGAGGACTTGTTCGTTTGCAAGTGCACTGTTCACACAGTCAAACCAGCTTGTATGTGGATGGTGTGCACAGAAAACATGGACAGATGTGGAATACAGGCAGTAGAAGTATACTTGGGCTTTAGTTTGAGGCGCTCTGTGTTAGTAAGGAGTCAGGTGCAAAAACCTGGGTCACGTGACCGCAGACCTCCAGTTTCAGTCTATAGCAAGGATTCACACTGTTAGGTGGAGCAACACTGCAACATACATGCACACATTTATACATACACACAGACACAATTATCCTCACACAGTCTTCCTCAAACACGCGCAAACTTCACTATGACACCATATAAGCTGTAGTTCACTTAATAACAGTGCTATGAACTAGTACCTAATAGAGAGATGAACTTGCATGTTTCATAACAATACTCCAAACACGCGTTCCAAATGATATTTATGGGAAGTATCTCAACTAAATGAGTGATGAATTATCATTGATATTTAGGCTTATGACAGTTTTTAAAAATGTTCTTGTTGTGATTAATTGGTAAAGCTATTATCACGCTATACGGTATTATCACGATTCTGACCCGAGCTGCAAAAAAGGTTACTTTAACAGGTACAATAACGTACTTTTATTGCTTTACTGCATATACATGTTCACAGTAAACAAATGTTTCAACTAAATTAAATCACAAAAGGATTATAAAGTACAATGGGAAACACTTAAAATGAAGTCTCATTAGTAAATGTTACCTAATGGATTCAAATTAAACCGTGAGGAAGACAGATTTGTTACAGTTACTATGTTATTATTAGTTTAATAATACAACCGAGTTAAATTAGATATTAACTACATGTAATATAAGGATTACCACTATGATTTTAGCGTGTCATTAGGCATTACCTAAGAAATGAACATCAGCTAAAATTAATAAAAGCTTTTGTAGCTTTCGTCATAAGTTTAGGTTAGGGAGCGGTACCTCAATAACGTAATGTACAATTATATTGAGCGTGTTCATTATCATTCTATTATAATTATTGAATATCTGCAAATGTCTACAGTTTTGATGAAGTTACAGTGCCTATAGAAAATCATCATACCCCTTTATTTGTCATACAGCTTGAAACCAAATCACATTCCAAATAACTCTTCCAGCCTTTGAAATGTTTTTGTACCCTTCTCTTTACCTGTGGCTTTTTCTACAGCTTTATCCCGAAGGTCTTGTCATGTGACTAAATGTATAGATTTTCAAAGGGTGTGATGATTTTCTATAGGCAGCACTGTCTATAAATGTTTTATATGCTAAATATTTAAGGCACTTTTTGTTTTCTTTGTTTAATGCTAACATTTGTGTAGTTGTTGTGCCTTGCATCTTAACTATTAAATGTAAAATAGTACACAATCTAGCTAGTTTTAAATTGTGAGTAAACTGTACGTGACATTGTACATGCAAAAATATGTATTTATTTTGAACTTAACTAAAGGCTAAGCTGAAAACTAGATGAAAAATACTTGACATGAGCACGACATCTGGAAAAAATAATCATATTTTTATGGAATTAATTACAAAATCTTCTAATATTTAATATGGCATCAATTTATTGATTCTAAACCTAGAAAATATCAGGGTTCCCACAATTTCCACATCTGAAGCAGATTCAAGGACTTTTTAAAGCATCTTTTTAATTCATACCCCAACATATATAGCGCCATGATAGTTCTTACTGTACTTAACATTTCACTTACACTTAATATTTACAATAAGAAGAGTCATTTCCAAAAAAATGGACCATTTTAAAACGTAATGATCTAAGAACTTTAATAAAAAATTGGTTGAATTCAATACTGCTAATTTTCAAATGCAGTTTCTGAAATAATGATAAAACGTTCATTCTGTTTTTGACAATTGAGTACAACTGTTGAAATAAAAGCATAAATAAACTGAATTTAAAATTTAATTGAAGCACTTTCAAGGACCTGTGTACGTTTTTAAGTTCTTTCCAGACCTTTAATCCATATGCCTAAAATTAAAGTACTTTCAAGAAGCGTGAAAACCCCTAAATAAGCAGTTCTGCACATGCCTACTTCCTGTATTTTTGTGCGTCTTCTCTATACCCTTTTCCACACCCCAAGCAAACGTAAACACACACACAAATTTTCCCATGCAAACACATACGGAACACACTCTAGACTCTCTGACTCACGCAATCTGGGTTTCCTTGTGGTTATTCTGCCAAAGTGGTGGTATGACTCTGATGACGTAATGGGAAGAGAACACAGAACAGGGTCACTGGCTGACGAAGAGAGCAGCTGACAGCTGTCCATTTGGCCTGTCTATCCCGACACACGCACAGTCGGTCTCATCACACCCTGCCACCGGGCCGCAGACGCACAGAGCACAATGTGCCTTTCTCATAGAAGTCTAAAGTCCGAGGCACTTCCTCGATGTAATGAAGATCATCTATTCACATACTGACAGCACAATAGGAAAAGTGTGTTTTATGACTGTTCTTACCTGCATTGCGCATCGGTGGAGCAGATGATGGGGTGAAGCCACCGTTTGACTGTTCGTTGGTTTCTCCAAAGTCGATTACAGGCTTTGGTTTGGGAATGTACTCTTTACGAGGACGTGTCTGTGCATCTTTCATCCTGCATGGTTAAACAAGAAACATTTTTTAATAAACTTCAGTTGGTGCAAAATGCAGCTGCCAGAGTTCTAAGAAGGTCTAGAAAATACGACCAAATCCTCATATTTTATCCTCCTTACACTGGCTGCCTGTTAAGTTCCGTATTGACTAAAAAATATTGCATATTAACCTATAAAGCTTAAATTATTTAGCTCCTGTTTCTCTAACAAATTTTCTGTATCGCTACAATCCAACCAGCTCCTTAAGATCTCAAAACTCAGGGCTTCTGGTAGTACCAGAATTGCAAAATCTACTAAAGGAGGTCAAACCTTCTCATTTATGGCTCCTGAACTCTGGAATAGCTATCCTGACAATGTCTAAGGCTCAGACACACTCTCTCAGTTCAAAACTAAATTAAAGACCTATCTTTTTAGTAAAGCATACACACACTGCATCGCATAACAATATGATTATTAACAGGGCTTGAAAAACCACCTGTAGGACACACTCCTCCTGTCTTAATGCACCCAACATTTTGTTAGAAGCATTTATATGCTTTACATGTTTGTTTACAGTGAAATTTAAACCACACTGAACTGAACCAAACTAAACATAAACTCTGAAAACTGGACTGACAGTTTCAATTTACTAGAACTTCTACGTTAAGCTGCTTTGACACAATCTACATTGTAAAAGCGATATATAAATAAACATGAATTGAATTGTTGCTTCTTCTGATGGATCAATTCCAGGACAAACACACATGCTATGTAAAGACACAAGCTCTTTCTCACACACACACACCTGTCTCTGAGTTTGTCAGAGAGTTCATCGAGAATCTGAACAGCCTGTCTGTGGTACTGCAGCTGAGACTCAACCAGTGAAGACAGCTGGCTCACCTGCTCAATCTGCACACACACAGTAAATATAAAAACACATTCTTATTTTTTACTCATGTACATTAACATGGAAATGTGGAAATGTAACAAATGTAACATGGAAATAGAACACTGGAAAACAACCGTTATAAACAAATAGATTAGTTAATGAGTAATTTGAGAAGCCTTGAATCAATAGGGTAATGCAGAAGTATGCGGAAGGACTTTTAATTTTTCAGTAACCGGAATCAAACGCTTCAGGCGAACTGTATGTCACTACAAAATCGGCACATTTAAGGTCTGTTTTCTTTAAATGTCAACAATCTTCACTGCCTGATTGATATACGTTATAAAGTAGATCTCAGAATGTACAAGCACTGCATTAAATTAATTTTTTTTGGCACAATGTCTTTAAAAATCCTGACAGGCGCATATTGGCTTTTTTTTTATCTTCTTTGCGCTTGAACAACTAAATGAACGCTGAAGTCTATTTAATTGATTATTTTTTAATTACATAACAACATCAATGCTGCATAATGAACCGTAAAAGATTGAAAAAAAGTCACATTAACCGTTCACCAGAAGTTTATCAGTATGCAAAGAAACATTAGGTGTGCATATACCCTATTGACTGCTAAATCTAGACTACTAGCTCTTAATGTAAAAATATTTACCATGGTTTAAAACCAAACCATCCATCGCTTTCAGTGTATTACTTTAAATGTATCACTGGAGTTCAAAATAGCCCTTCCATAGACTTCAATTGACAACGTTTATTTCTGCCGTTTCGCAGCAGAGTAATTCCAGCGTTATGGATGTGACATTTGAAGAAAAATGTCAAAACATAAATTCACAGAGAAAGTATACGTTAGATTATGTTAAAACATCTGTTTATGTTTTCTAAAACAACTCACCACAGTTATGGAATAAGAAAAATATCAATCTGTAAAAATTCTTTTAGATTTTAAATGAAGAAAATAAACATGCGTTATGGATGTGACCAAAAAAAGTTAGCGAGTTTATAGTATAAAACATACTTTGTAGAAATTCTATGAATTAAACTGCACAACCCAAAAGAAACGACACTAATCAAATGGATAAAAGTTTGCTCACTATGAAAGGAAAATGATTGATTTTATGTTATGTTTTTGCATCTATGGGGAAAAAGCTTTATTATGGATGCGACATCTCACCATTATAGATGTGACAGATGGGAAATTGCCACTTGTGTGATTTTGGTCAATCAAATATAATTGTTTGACACATTTACAGAGACATTTTTGAGTATTATTACCGTAAAACAGTGGTTGGGACCCCCTAGGAAGTTGTGGGACAATGTGGTGTGGTGTGTGTGTGTGGGGGGTCCCTTGGTGATTTAAAAAAGTGAAATAAACTTGATTAAACTATTAGATTTACCATATATTGTTAAATATTTCGGATTTCTTTTTGGACTGCGACCCCTAGGGTGTTTACATTATATTAATAATATTACTTGTAATATTTAATACTAACATATAAAAAAAACTTTGACACCTTTACAGCACTCATGTACATTAAAAATAAACGTTTAAAAAAAGGTAGAACATGAACTTAGTCTTGTGCAAGTGGCAGTCTTGTGCAGTAAACATTGTGCCAACCAGTCTCATTATATGAGGTTAATATTAAATGAAACAAATGAATAAATGACAAAAAAAAACTTTATGATAGTTAGACTGTTGCACTTTTTTGTGTTGTCAATATGCTTGTGTTTATATGGGCCTACTGGTGTGTGTGCAACATTGTGTGCAAAGCTTGTATGTTTATAGCCACCTCCAAGGGTAGTGAGGGACGCAAGTTACTGGAATTATTATTTTGGGGGTCACGGGCTGAAAAGTTTGGGATCCTCTGCTGTAAAATACATGAACAACCTAAAAAGGGTTTCCTATTTTGGTTAAAACTACATTTTTATTCAAGGCAAGGTTGACTTTGAATGGAATTTCTCACCAACAGATGGCGCTCTATCATCTTTAAACATTCAATAAACACTACAGCTGAGAAGCAAGAGGATTTTTTTCTTTTTTGGCTGCTCTACAGTTTTATTGGATTACCTGTTGTGACCCCGCTGATGGACTAGACAAACATAAAAGGACATAAAACGTTCATCTTCAATACTGCTAATTCTAAAGTGACAGCCTTTGACAGATATCTTAACTGAGAGATATAGCTGAGCAGATACAAAATCAGTAAGGCAAGGTGTTAAGAGACAAACACTGAATTATTTAGCGCTTCTAATAGGATTAGCACAACCCCTAGGGAACACAAAAGCACAAAAAACACACCAACTTAAGCACCAAGCTGTCAAATACTAAATCCTTACATCGGTTTCCAGAAGGTTGTACATGCTGATCTCAGCCACCTCCTTAGATTCATGAAACTTCTCCAGCGCCTGCCTGAGCTCTTCATCTGGAATTTTCCCCTGACGTTTCTTCTTATAGTCATAATCCAGCCTGCGTCCTTCCAGCTTTTTTAAATGGTGCTGAGAAGGAGGGAAAATCTTCATTTCAATGCAAGTGGTGAAGAATAGACCACATTAAAAATAGCTAAATAAAGAATTTGACAGGTCTTGCACATTTATATGAACTGTCAGAAATAAATGGCATTAAAACAACATACTTTTAACTCAACCCAAAATCAGGATAATCATTTTTAATGTTTCTGTTCCACTGAAAATAGAGTTAACCAAAACATAAATATTCCAAAAAAGTCATAATTTATCATTTGTAATCAAATCAAATCTGTTTATCATGTAAAGTCATCTCATCACTTCAATGTAGGCATGAGGCAGTTTGGAAAAGTAAATGTTTTATAATTGCAAAAAAATTGTTATACCATTTGTACGATATATGTAAGATTTTAATGTGTTTGTAGGGCGACAGTAGTGGTGTAAGGGATAACAAATATCACAGTTCGGATCACACTACGGTTTTTGAGTCATGCATCGGATCAGCAAAAAAGGGAGGAGACGAATGTCATTTGCTTTCCATTTATACAAAAATATTACTGTAAAACCATTGGCTTTAACAAAGAAAACTTCAAAAATGAAGAAAAAACAGCTGAAAAAAAGGAAAATATTCAGTTCGAAAAATGATTTTGTACAACATATCATATTTATTTTCAATTAATTATTTAACAATTCACATATAAAACTTCATGTTTCATTATAGGTTATTATCATTTTTGAAAACCTATTCAGTGACATAATTTTGATGGTTGTTTGTCGCCACCCATTGGTTACACAATGTAATTGCTGCAACATTCACCAGCGTCAAGTTCCATTAAACTGTGATTTTAATCTTTACCGTGTTTATATCTGATCTATAAACTGTTCTCCCTGTACTTCTGTGTTATTTAATTGTTTGTAACAAGCTGAAAAAGTGTAAAAACTGAATCTCTCACAATCAAACGCAGATTTGAATGCAACGCTTCGAAAGATTAATAAATGTAAGCAAATCATTATCATTTATCATTCATGTTGCGCGGGTTTGAACTGAGATCACGCTCTTTTAGTGTTTAATTGTGCAGCTTTACACTGAATGCATTAATGTAGGCTTAACAAGCAGTGACAGAAATCACCTTTAATTAATAACCCAAGAAAGCATTTGGGTCCCACCACAACTTCTTCCGTCATCGTTATATTTTACTGGGAAGCTGAACTGCTTTCATACACATGATTTGAATGAAGAGGGAGGCAATCTCGCTGCAATTGTTATAAATGCTAAATTAACCTACAAGTTCAAAAAAGTTATTAAACCGCGTGCATTCCAAACTGTGGGTAGTGATTCGTAGAGATCACCGATCAATCATGCTCGGTTACACCCCTAGGCAACAGTATTTCCAGCAGAAAAAGAACATCCACATCAAAAGCTACTGGTCCCCACAATTTAGCAAACATTTGAAAAACAAAAATCACGTATGCACCAACATACAAACATGCTATAGACCTGAATAGTGCAGTAGCTTACTTTGCATCCACAAAACTAAGATATCCAAAGATTCAGAAGTCGATGATTTCTTTAAATTATTTAGTCTGACATGTTTACTGTGACAGAATATTTTATTTTAAAATATAATGTGTTCAATGGGGAAAAAAACTTGTTTTTTAGCTAGACATTTAAAAAGAAGGTATTTTAGAGCAGTAATCACAATACCGTGATGTTTTTAGCCAAGGTTATCATACCGGCAGACTCTTTAATGTGTAAACCACCACTCAATTAATTTGTATTTGATTTAAGACACCTTTCATTTATTAATTAGTTTCATTTATTTATTTGACATTTTTTAATATTGGAAATGTTAGATTGAAATTGTGATTTCAATGGAGGAACAGAAGCCTCCTTGACATTAGCTTTATGCCAGTCCAACGCAAAATGAAAGCAAACCTGTATCTCTCTCAAGTCCTTGTCACACAGGCCTTGTAAAGGGTCGATGAAGTTCTGTTTGACATCAATGTCCAAAGAATCCTTCACCTCTGCTAGCCTCTTCATACTTTCCCCAACATCCATTAGAGCACCACCTACGGACACATACAGTATGTGCTTGTTTTGAACATCTGGCTAGCGAGAGGATTGCAAATTAAATCAAGAGGTTATATAAGGTTTTAAAAGCTGCACTGACTTGTTTTTTTTAACCTACCAAAGTTTGTTTCCTCTCCGAGTTCTCTGCCATATTTTCCCATACATTCTCCCAGCAGCCCCTCAGCCTGTGGATAACCTGGACTCTTCACCTGCCCTCTGATCTTAGACATAGTGTTTAACATAGAAAGCTTTGCACGAGATGCTGTGAGACAGAGAAAGAGAAATAAATGAAAATACTTAGAAAGACATTTAGCAGTAATGATGAAATGTGCACATTTTGTCCAAAGAAAAAAAAAAGTATATATATTTTAAATTAAGCTAATGTCTTTGGACTTACCTGGATTGGGCTGCAGGTACTCTGACGTTTTAGAGATCACGTCTACCACTGCTTTATTTGTCACATCTACTTTCTACAGAAACACAGAGGGGAGGTCACTGTACTGAAAACACACACATACATCACTACAGGCAAAACACGATTACCAATAGATGATAAAATGATACAATAACTTCTTTTACATCTATTATCAGAACAGAATTTAACATTTAAAAACTTATTAACAAAACAATGTAGTGTGGAACGATTCTTTATTCTGATATCAAACATTTTTGAGAAGGTATCTATTTATAATATAGCGACCAGTCAGTGCAAGTTACAAAAAACTCCCGTACCACAGAAGTCTCATTCTTTTCACATATGAATATATATATCCAACACTAATTAATATTTCATCTTTGTTTATTTATTTAGTAAGTAGCTGTTATAAAAGCAGAATGTAATGTCAGCTGGGCATTTTTTGCCAAATAAACCTGATGGCATTTATCATTCTGAAATGGTTCTTATTTAGCAAAAATGATAAGATGGCTGTACTTTATCCCTTATTTATTTAGGTGTTTGTGTAATGAATATCTCCACTCATTATTAATCATAACACTGCTCTTTTAATAAGAGATTGGGTTAATACTTGGTTAAAATACTCGTAATGTAAATGAAATATCGATACCATGCACTGATACCACTTAACAATATTTCACTACATGGATGTGATTGGTTGTCCTACCTGACTTCATTGTCTTAATGTATTAATTGATGTACTACATATTAATAGATTAGATCTTATAAACAATCCATTTATAAAAGACATTATTAATAAATCTATAGGCTATTGAAGAATAAACCGCATATGCAATATGATCCTTGATTATGTAATGTGAGAAGTCGTGAATGCGTGTCAGTGCAAGGATAACTTATCCTTTAAATGTCACTGCTTAACCGGTAATCGATACAGGGTTGTCAACAATGTGTGTATATTTTTGGCTTAGAATTGCCTTGTGTTAAAGATTTTTGTGCTCATCCTTGATACAGGCAAAAAATAAAACCTCTTTTCAAATTAATTGCACTTTCATTAAAACCAAATCTAAGAAGTATCAGAGTTAACACTCTGTATTGGCGAGTACACAAATTAAAATACTCGTACTCGTATTAAAATACTCGTACTCGTATTAAAATACTCGTATCGGTTTGAAAGAAGTGGTATAGGTTCACCATACTTTATTTGCCAATATTACAATCAACTGTTTACCAAAATACTTCAACACAGAGAAACCAAATTAAGAGGTGATGTTTGAGTTTGACACGTGCAGGGAAAAAACTAGGATGTCCACAGACATTCCTGATGGCGAAGTTTGTGTCACAATGATTGTATCTGAATATTTCTTTTTTTTAGTTTGTCTGAAAGGTGTCAACACTGGTCAGACAGATATCAGTGCTTGTATGTTATTGTGGATTAAAATAAATGAACTGGGAATAAAAAATATTATAAGTGACTAGCTCAAAGGAGTAGAAAAACATTTTTAAATCACATAATTAAATTAGGAAGAAAAAGCCCTGAAAAACTTTAGTTTACTTTAAAAGGTTGTGCATTTCACTATTCATGTACGCTAACTATGGTATGTTGGATTTCTGATGGCCTCAGAAAGCCATTTAACATGTATCATTTAACAGTGTTTTTAGGACATAATTACATCACTATGGTAAAAGGGCCAGTTTACCCCAAACTGAAAATTAATTTACTCATCATTCACAAACCAGTTTGACTTTCTTTATTTTGTTGAACACAAAATAAGATATTTTTTTTAATTCTGAAAACCTGTAACCAGTGACTTCCTCTGTATTTGATTTTTACTATGGAGATCAAGGGTTATGGTTAACATTTTCCAAAATAACTTAAATTGTGTTCAGAAGATTAATTAGATTATTCAGAAACTTCAACAGGTTTGAAACCACTTGAGGGTTAGTACATTTTCATTTTGGGGTGAATGATCCCTTTAGGAGGATAGGATTATGAAAATCAGATTTCAGAGTAAGACACTGCAGAGCATAAACACTTCAGATAATTGTAAAAACAACACCGCTTTCACTTTGTAAAGGCAAGAAACCTTCCAGAAAAAAACAGGTGGTGTATCCATCTCACTGATGAATGTGTGGGACAAAGGTGAAGTCTTTGAATCGCTTAATGCATTTAAATCAATGTTTTTAGAAAGACTGTTGGCCACAGTGTGGGAAAATACTCTCCACGTACTCTCTCCAGGTCCTTGAACTCCTCGTCCAGTTTAGTTCCCTCAGCGCCACCAACCTTTTCACTCACCATCTGTCACAAACAAAGAGAGAAGCCATTTTCAAACCAGTACGACTAACAGTAGTAAAATAAAAGTAAAATAAGCAATGCAAGTGCAAAAGCTTGCATTATTAAAAGAACACAATATTTTGTTTTGGAAAGAGGCTCATTTTACAAGTCACTTGCTATGTTCCTATCCAAAAATGGGAATTAACTTTATGCGCAAAACTGGAATATTGCAAAATATTTTTTTGAATAAAGCATAATTTCCTTCAGATGAGTCAAAGAGAACAAAATAATCCCTTCCTGATTAACAGGCGCCAAATACCAACAGTAAACACAGAATTTACTGTGGTAGGAGAAGCTGCGTGAATCTTTTCCTTATTTAATAAATGACTTGGGCCTCAGAAGACAAACGCCGACACGCAATGAAGGCGTTTGAAGGTGTGAGACGTGGAGCACAGACATCCTTGAAAGTTCTGGAGGTAATTAATAATATAATAACATTAATACTGAAATGGTTAAGGCCTTTTAGAATGACCAAAACAACATTTCAGATGTTTTAATGCAGTCAGCCAGTTGAATTGTCCATTCACACACATTTTAATAATCACATATAATTTTTATAATGATCTCTTATAACAAAACCACATGACCTTTTTAAATGCGCATACTGGAATTTGTTCAGTAAAAGTGTTTCCATCGTAGTTTATGTTTGTGCATTCTTTCTTATTGAATAAAACGTTTATCATACTCAGTTAAACACATATTTTTTTATGCGCATCTTGAGGTTTCCATAACCTATTTTAATGCGAACATCCAAAATACACATAAAAATAGGTGGTTGGAAACGTAGCTACTGACGCTGAAAGATTTTTCAGACTAGCTCAGATCACTACCCTTCTCATAAGGGTAGTCATAATTGTCAAAATTGATTGTTTCTTTGGTGCACCGCAATCCAGACGAGGACAATTTGGTATCGGTTCAGTCATAAACATAACCGCTTATTATGTACTGACGTCATTTATCTCATATGCGCTATGTCTCCGTAGCTTACTATGGCGAGGGAGGTGAGCGCGAGTGTTTACAACGCTCCAACTACTTAAAAACGCAGAAACCGTGAACAATTTCACTGCGTGTGTGTTTGCCTGGACAGTGTTTCACTGACACTTTCAGCAGAAGCCCCTATTTCACTCCTTTTCTCCCTCACTGTGGCCCATTTGATCTGCTGGCGTGACTTTTCCCCTCCTCTCGGCTGTTACAACTACACATTGCGACGACGTGTAGGGCAAACTCTGTCATTGGTCGGCTTAATATCGGTGATAATCGTGAGCCGCAGCAGAGCAGCAAGCCTGTTGGAGCGAGTGTTTACACGTGTGGAGCTAAGGCTGATTTATACTTCTGCGGCCACTTTGCAGCCACATCTGGACTCTGGTCAAGTTGGACGAACGAACCATTCTTGAGCCTTACTTTGCACTACATTGATGATGATTGGAAGCTGCACCAGAGATGCCTTGAGACGGCATATTTTCAATTACATTTAAATTATTATTAATAATATATATGTTTACAGAAAATACAAAAAAAATCACTGTTTAAAATATGATTTACTGGATGTTCAAGAGTTATTTATACTGCTTATTTCCTACTTTTAGTATGAAAAAACTGAAAATAATTTATCTTGTTTCCAAAAGTGTAAGCTATTTATTTTTAACACTGTTGGTTTTAGGCAATGTGCGTTTTAAATTCAGTTGCTCAATGTTAATGTTCAATAAATAATCGTAGATAGTGTGAGTTTCCTTCAATTTTTTTAAAGTCAAGTAACACACGATTCATTCAAAAATCTCTCACTTGTAATATGAGAGCATATTTATGATAGAGAACTTGTCCGTGAACTGTAAGGGCAAAAATAAAATAAATAAAATAATCGTTCATTAAAAGTAATCAAGTTCAAATGTTCAGTTAATCAAAATTTAGATTTTAGGCCAAATCGCCTAGCCCTACTAAAGAAGATACAATCTTTAAATGAAAATTTTTTCAAAACTCTTTTTTTTTTTAATTGAGTGAGATGCTAATGGTCTAATCCGATTCAATGATTTATGCTAAGCTAAATGTCCTATTTCCAAAAAAGTACAGCGTTTCTTTAACACTGCATGAAATTAAGAAGAAGAAAAAAGATGAGACAAGGTAATGATCTGAATCAGTGTGACAAATGTTTCAGTGACTGAACTCAATGAATCTGTCAGATTAGGTACTAAATCTGTAAAACAATATCATTACTCACTCAATGTTTATATGACACTGTGCAAACAAAAAAGACATTGTAAGTGTCTATAAAACTGGTTTAAGGATGAAATAAACTGTCTCTATAAAATAAAAACACAGTACATGACACTACACATCTATTTTTAGAAATGTCAATGATTATGCAAGTCACTGACAATGTCCCTGAATGTCAGTGAGAGAAAACACTAAGGGTGTTTGTTATATAAAAAGAAAACTCAGTGGTGCAGAATATTTGTTTTTCATGACTAAAAAGCTTACTACGCAACAACAGGAATAATTTTGACAAGATCAAGGCAAGATCAAACATGTCAATGGCAAAATCGGCAACTTTATATCCACGCAAGAGATGTCAATGTCACATTCATTTCTGTTATCTTCACAATTTCTAAACTATGCAGAACATTTCTGAATCTCACAAGGCACTCATTTTAGCGCTGTACACATGCAAATCCAATTAGCCCTCCCCTCAGCTCACTTCTCTCATGCTCACTTGGGAGGAATCATTTTTCCTTCTGCTGCTCCATAGCGTTCATTGTTAAAACTTTAAAAGGCTCAATATATTCAGCAAATGATTATAAATGTCATACAGCACATCATGCCTTACTTGGATACACCAAAACACCACACAAACCCGAACACAAAAAAAGCTCTGTGTAAACCTGCGTCTGTCACAACAGTTGTTATTCTCAGAACTCAGTAACACATGCTCATCCCGCAGAGTCTTTATGACCTGAACATACAACAGAGAAGCAAAGAAACTGATCGTGCAACTGCCACATGCTAACTTTCAGTCCTCACTAACATATGTTGCTCGTTTCATCGCATTTCTTGACCCAAACTAAAGGAAGTGTATATTTCAATATGGAAAGTGCTGGATGTTTTTCATACCACGTCATATAAAAAAAATAATCACAAACACATGTCGTTTTACAGTGGTAGCTTGAAATGCTGAGAAGTTCATTTTGCGTTTTTGCCATTTCCACAGTCGTGTTAAGCAAAATAAATCTATCACCACCTGCTTCTTGGATTTTGTCAGCTCCTCTATATAGTAAGCACTATCTACAGTCTACTCAAATTGACTTGTTTAACTGTTGTAGATTATCCACGCTGAGGGCATGATTCATGAATTTGATGAAAAGCACCTTCAGGAGAAACACTAATTAAATGTTCCTGCTTTAGTCCCAAAACTGCTGTTGTACAAGCTTGTACATGTTTGTACTTCTTTTTCATCAATTGTTAGAAGTCACGCGGAAGTTGTTGATGGTCATATGGTTGTGGTTTAGACTGTGTGAGAGGAATTTACAAGTCGAGTAGCTCATAAGCTCCAGATAATTTTTAGGGCTGGGACACACCAAGTCAACGGTTGGCCATTGGGCTTTCTTGGTCCGGCTAATTAATTTGGTGTTTTCCACACATCGTCCCTCATTGGATTGCATTAACTTGATTCAGCGCGTCAAATCAGCATTGGCCAGTCAGCTGAAGAGATCGCGATTGATGTAGTGAAGTGATGTAGCAAATAAACAATACAAGTCAAAAGGGACCACAAACAGTTCAGCTGTAATTTTGCTACATTTCTGAAATATTTGCAAATAGGCGATAAAATCAATATCGGTATTTATTGACCGAACACCATTGTCAATAATGACAAAAAAAAAAGTTCAGTATGAAGTGCTATAGTTTTATTAAAATGTGGCTGCTGAGCGCATGCCTTAGAAGCAATGGCAATAAACTTAGGGTGTAAGTTTGTCATTTCCAAAGGAGGCGACTTACATGACACTCCACGTGCACACGGTTGTCACTTCAAGTCAGAATAACAACACAAGCGAAAAGGAGTGACGTATAGCAGCAGTGAGGAGATTGTTAATAAAAAGGATGTAAGGATGTCGCCAGAGTGGCTTTTTGGTTTCTTTTCTTGTGCATCCCAGCCACTAGCTCCACATCTGAAAGACTGTTTAGCATGGGGGTAATATAGTCCTTCAACTTCACACTTTGTAATGTTGCAATATACATTCGAATAATGATGGCTGGTTCCTTTACTTGAAAGCTCAATAATGATTATCATAACTTGTGTTGTTGACAGAGTTTAAGGTTCACTGAATCATAATTATTCACACCTTAAAGTTGCTTTGATCAGTATTTACGCTTTACCATTGCACACACTTTGTAACATTTTATTTATCAAGTTTAAGTCTCTTTAACACTTATGGTTATTTTATTAAAAGGAGATGAGATATTTTGTTTTAATATTTTTGTTTTTGACTATCAAAACTATTTGCCTTAATAATGTTGGAACATTAAATAAAGTGGTTAAAAAACTCCCAATGTTCCTAAATGTATTGTCAAAAATATTCAATGATTATTGATTTCGAAGTATATGAAACATAATATTGTAATAATTTTTTTGCAATATCACCCAGAATTATTTGCAAATGATGGATTATTTAACTAACAGATACGTTTGCAGGAGCCAATCGCTCTATGGTGGGTGACAATTACTGTGATAATGGTACTAAATGCTGCTTTGTTTATGCCTTGCACGTGCACGTCAAAAGTTCAGGGTTTGTCATTCTGAATGAGAAAAGAGAAACTGCCCCTGTGATGCAGAAAGACACCTCCTCTTGAATCAGTCGGCTGCACCCATTTGGTGTGTTCACGGGCAGCTTTTTGGTAAAGGCGAAACCAGACGCGAGTGAGATAACGGAGAACACGGTTAGGTTTCCTCTGCGCTAGCTGTTTGTCGCCGGCTAAGTGTGTACAGGCCCTTAAATATGTCAAAAAAAGTCTGTGTGTGGTTAAACAAGCTGATCTGCCTATCTATCTGAAATTGACCAATCAAGAGAATAAACCTGCCGAACAGTGGGAGTTATGACATGTCACGCAAGATGGTCATCAGATGTGACGTTCCTGTGCTATTTTGTGATCATGATTTTCTCTTTTTGCCAGTTTTTCCTCTCTCTCCTCCCCCTTACATTTCTACAGTTGGTTCCCATTGGCTCGCGCTCCCCAGCTGTTTGCCGTGTCCCTCCTCATCCTGTCCCACCTCACTGTCTCCAATCCAGCCGCTGCCACCCAGTTATAAAAAGGGTGACAGGATACTATTCGCGAGGCACGGGACACTTTGAATTTCTTTGTTGTGTGGTGTGTCAGTGAATCATTTCAATCCATTTAGTAAGTGTGTTACGGTTTGGTATATGTCAGCTTTTATTGTCTATTCTCCATTTGTCCACTGTCAGTTTTACGCACATGTGAGGTTGGAGAGTAAGACAGGTAAGAATGTTGCTCGGCATGCATTGTGCACGCATAGACTTAGAATATCACTTTTGGTAAACACACTAGGTTAGGGGCAAGCTCCACCCACTGTAATTTTGTTTTTTCTGTTATCATAGTGTAGGTAAGGTAGGTTTTCTTTTCAATAATTGAGATACATATATATACATACATATATATATATATTGGATAGTTAGGGTAGAAATTGGGCCAATAGTATATCTTGTTTTGTTTTATTTATTTTCTATTGTTTGAACTCCATCCGCGTCTCATCTCTCCAACTCTCCCATCTACCTGTTTAAACATCATGTGTCCCGTTTGTTGTCTGTGATTTTCAATATATTTTTGTAAATGTTTATGGTTCTTTATATACACATATTTTTGCACTCATTATCACTATCTTTTGTAAATAAAACTCACTTTATTGCATTTAGTTAGTCATAGTATTTATTTTGTCCCTCACTCGTTGAGATTGTGTTTGCTTATGTGATTCATCCAAAATTAATGTTACTCTCCTCCCCCTTAACTGACCATCTTTAGGATTGTAACATCAGACATAATAGTTTACAGTAAACTATGCTAATAACTAACACTTAAGGGGTGACCAGGCGTCCTGGTTTGCAGATGCTGAAAAAGCATCTGTCTGTGACTATGTAGCAAACAATCATGGCATATAGAGATAGAGGTTCTGAAAGCACTGTTTTCCTCTGTCCATGTTATTGGAACGGAACACCATTTGATTGCTTTGGAATTCGCCAGGGCATAAAATTGTGTTGTATATCATGCATCCGAATGATTTGAACATAAACGCTCTTTTGAAGTGTGGTCATTCAATCTTCTAACCATCAAATTTGCATCGTGTATGCCAGCCTGTATACTGGTCTTTTAGGTTCAACTAAAATGTTAAAAGGCATTCTCAAAACTGTTTAAAATCCCTAAGAGAGGACATTATAGATTAAAAAACTGGATAAAATGACAAAATAAAATGTTTTTAATAACCAACATTTAGATAGAATAACTGCACAAAAAAGGCAGATTTAAACATTTTTTTTAAAGCAAGTCCCTATGAAAATGTGTTTTAAAAAAAAATATATTATTCATATTATTATGAATATATTAATATTAAGATAATCTATAAGCTATTATGCTTTAAAACAATAACAAAAATCACTTTTAGGAGAAATACCTCAAAGCCTAATCTCTGACTTCACCAATACGGAATAATAACATCATTTTGATGACCTCACTCTGCACTTCTGGTTCTCATTTAGCTGAAAATGGTCACTTGCTGACTAAAGCAAAACAATTCAGACAAATCAAAAACATGGTATTATTTTGGCAGATAAGGACATCCCAATGTGCTTTTAGAAATCAATAAACTGTTACTTCCAGATCAGTGATCCAAACACCAATTAACCCCATCAATCTGTTTTGCGAGTTTGTCAATACCAAACATTCTCTCAGAATATATCTGCAAAATATTTTTGGCCATCTAGTTTGTGTCAAGTACATAACATGATACAACCACTTGATACAACTTCAGCAAGATGAGCATAACTGTTATTTTAAACCAGATACATCAGCAGAAGAACTCTCCACTACAAGCGTAGCTGTGTTGGAAAGAGAGGTGTCTGCTTGCAGTGACCTTTTCACTCCTCTATATCCTCCAAGCATGTTTGCATATTTGTGCAATCCAGTTTGTCTGGCAGACCCGAGCAAAGAAAACTAATTAATAATTAACCACTGTTTTGTGGCAAGTGAACCAGCGTGTCTAAATGTCTCCAGTATATAGAGGTGGAGAAAGACACTGGATAGACTGAGTGCCATAAACTGGGTGGAAAACATGATACGGCTTAGATTAAGGCCACAGATAAAGACTGACGTGTTCAAGTTCCTATCGATTTAACATTTAAATGAAGGCGATGTTGTTGTGCCACTTTTCACAAACTGTAAAAAAAAAAAAATCTTTCAGCAAAAGAATTTATATACAAAACAATATTTATAAATACTTTGACAACTTTTAATGTTTTTAAGTCATCTAATGACTTATGGTTGCCAAATCTATTTGATTAAAATTACAGTACAAAGTGAAATTTAACAGAGGCATTTTTTCTATTTAAATAAATGTGTTGAATTGAAAGACAAAGCTGAATTATCAGCAGCCAACCGGTCCATATAGCATGGCCATTCAGAAATCATTTGGCCCTGTGATTTGGCGCCCAAGAAATATATATATGATCAATAATAATCAGGGATTCTGCAGGTTTCGCTAAGTCAAATTTAAGATTTTTAAGACCACCAAGAATGAAATTTTAAACATATATAGTAGGGGTGTCAAAATGTATTGTTTCTTCGGTGCACCGCGATGCTGACGTGGATAATTTGATAGTGGTTCATTAATAGATCTTAATTACGTAGTGACATCATTTATCTCATATATGCTATAATGCAGTAGCTTACCATGGCGAGGGAGGCAAGCGCGAGAAATTAAATTGCTCAAACTACTTAAAAGCAGAAATTGTGCATAATTCACTGCGTGTTGTGTGTGTTTGCTAGACAGTCTTTCACTAACACTGAAGTTACAGCAGAAGACCCTAACACACTGCGATGGAGAAAAAGAAACTGTAAACTCCATCTCTCTATCCCTCTCATTGTGGACCTTTGACCTGCTGGTGTGAGGTAGCGTTTCCTCTCCTCTCGGCTGTTATAGCGATACTTGTGGATCCAGACACAAGTGTTTCAGCAGAGCGAGCTTTCTCCACTGCGTCTATAATGGATCTACTGTGATCGCCGCTACTGTTTATCAATGCCACTCATTGGTGAACCGCACAAGTAAATCGCAGTCTTTTCTGTTGAGCGCATGACCAATCATAGGCATTTAACAACTCGCTCGACAACGCTCAAAAAGCTGGAGGAAGTGTCTGGGGAGAGTGAAGTCTGGAGTTCTTACCTAAGACTGCTGCCCCCGCGACCCGGCCCCGGATAAGCAGACGAAAATGAGATGAGATGAGATAAATTATACATTTTTATACAAGAATTCTTGTACTGTGAGGTAAAACATAAAATTTTGTATGGAAAGCATTGTCAATGCACCTTATGCACTGAGATACCGAATTGATGGCGTGATCATTGAAACCGAAACAAACCGTGAGACCAGTGTAGGTTCACACCTTTAATATATAGTACTAAATACTAAGGATTTTTTAATGGGCCAGGCATTTGTACTTGTCCCATTAAAAAAACAAATTTTTTATATAATGTGTCAAAACAAGCAGACTAGTTGTATACATTAGGGCTGTCATGATAACATAAATTTAGGCAACGATAGTATACCAGCTGAAGTATCACCATACCAAGTAGTATAACTCAAATCTACAAAATAAAGCAAATTGTCACAAATACTATATTTTATATTATAATACTTAAATTCATAATTCCCTTATTATTAAGAACCTTATTATTTGTACAGATATTGTTTTAATTGCATATACAGGGTTTCTGCAGATATAATAATGTCAAATTTAAGACTTTTTAAGACCTTTTTAAGACCATTAAGTATTAAATTTAAGACCTATAATCACAATATCAAAAACACGCGAGAGAAAACGCAAAATCACAAAATTAGTGGTAAAATAAATGTATTTAAATTGAACAGTACTAAAGACAGGTTAAATGCACCATTGAACTACAGAAAAAACAAACAAACATCTTGATGCTGATTTATGCTTTCCCCTGGCGCCACATCGCACACCTCACAAAACAGACGAGGCTTTTATACTTGACGCGTTCGCCATTTTTTTAAATGACAGGGGGCGGTCAAAAGAAACAGACAGTAAAGTCAGACGAATAAAAAGATAATCATTAATATCATTGAAGGTGTTTTAGGGACCTCTTTTTTTAGTTTTAACAAACTTATCCCTCAGGTTTTTCCAAAATTTTACAAAAACTTTCCTCCTTTCCCATGGCTGTTACAATTTCTAGCCAAGAATTATTGGTCATCTGGTTCTCTCTATGATCACGCATGGACAGATCATAAAGATATCGATACAGAAGTACCTGTTTCAGACAAAATCTCTTCAGAGTGTTTCATATTCAACTTAAATCAAATGCGGCGCCGCGCGAACTGTTCACCCGAGTCTCAAAAATTTGACAATTCTGACAAATGTTGTGAGCGCAGTATTACAAGTCAAGAGCATATTCATGTAATACGAGAGAGCGAATCTCTTTGCTCGCGAATCAACAGCTCGGTTTTCAACTCCGCCCAGCCTGTGCTAGGCTACTGGTCACCGGCTGCAGCCGTGGCTCAAGGCGAATACATCTAGAAATAGAAAGTGACTTCGCAAGGAAAGAGAAGAGTCAGTGAAGAATCATCTATGTGAGAAAGAAAAACGATTGAGCATGGGTGCTGTGAAACATAACCCGCGAGAGCATTTATCGGGCCCACAGGAGATGTGCTCATGCGATGGTTAAACAAGCTCGTGGGCATGTAGGTTCAGTTGTATGCGCAATTATCCTCTTGTAGTTCATCGCGCGCGCTCGGTTCTTTTAGTCATAGTTTTTCTGTCATGCTTATCAGTCCATTCGGTCACTTATGCTCCATTTTTCCATTATAGTCAACAGCATCAAAGGCTACTAATGTTATATAGGAAAAGAGTGAACATAGCAGTGTTTTCGGCCATAGCTAGGCCCACACAGAATCTGTGCGCGCAGAATTCCGCAGATTTCCACAGATGTTTAGCCCATCATTAATTCTGTTTATTTACTTGAGTAAATGTTTGTAAATCTAAATTTATTCAGTTTTTTAATTAATTACAGTAATATTATTGACTAATAGGACAATGTTCATCTGATTTATGTACAATACAGTTTGTAAAGTAATATTTTCTGCCTTTTAGTAGATATTTTATATGAAAGACTTGCTTTGTTTACCAAATAAAGTGAATCTAATTGGATATGCATTTTAAACATTAAATAAAAGTTAAAAAGATATTATTTTTTATTTCACAGGTTTTAGTTATGATACTCCCAAATAATTCCGCAGAAATCCGCAGATTTTTACCAAAATTCTCTGCAGAAATAGCAAAAAACGTCCGCAGATTCTGTCTAGCCCTAGCCATAGCTTATTTTATTTATTTAATGGCTCATTAATCATTTACTCACCTCAACCGTTCAAAAACAGATATATGAAGCGAATGCTGATTTGAACAAATAACAGTCTAAATGCTGTCGCGTTAATACATATAAATGCATTATTCAACAAAGTTTTCATTCCATTTGATTCAGAGGAATAGATGTCTTTGTATAACCAAGATTTGTGGTGCTGGTTGCGGGTCTTGTATTCAAAATTAATGCTTAACTGCGGGCGGGTCACTTTCTCTAAAATATGATCGTGTTTTAAGCATATTTATCTGACAGAATGACTCAAACATACAGATAAAATTAAGCACCGCTGGGACAGAAGCATGATTTTGGATCTTAAAGCAGATGCTTTTTGCCATGTGAAATAAGTTTTAACTACGCTATTCTTTTATTTTTGATTATGCATTTAACAATTCAATTCACCTTTATTTGTATAGCACTTTTACAAAGTAGATTGTGTCAAAGCAGCTTCACATAAAGGTCATAGTAAATTGAAACAGTGTCAGTTCAGTTTTCAGTGTTTAATTTCAGTTCAGTTTAGCTCAGTTCAGTGTGGTTTAATAATCACTACTGAGGGTTCAAACACTGAAGAGCAAATCCATCGATGCGCAGCTTTACAGATCCCGAACCATGCAAGCCAGTGGCGACAGTGGCGAGGAAAAAAACTTCACAGATTGGCGAAAGTGCAGAATTAAAAACCCTCGAGAGAAATCAGGCTCAGTTGGGCACGACCATTTCTCCTATGGCCAAACGTCTTGTGCAGAGCTGTAGTCTAGGCGCTGGAGAAGCTGGACGTCAATAAGACTGTATTTGACATTATGAATATTTCACTTTTGTGTTTGGGCCGTGGAAAAATAGCGGCACTTCACCTCAAATGTTATTTGTTTTTTCGTTTATTTTTGTTGATAACTGACCAACAAAAATACATTAAGACAGAAATTACACCAAACAAAATTCGTTACAAGAAGAGATTTTTTTCAACCAAATATGAAGTTGAAAAAATATTGTTTTCTTAAGCGTTTAGCTGTTGTTATTTGCGGTTTTTCTCATCTATTGTATTTTTTTTCAGTCTTATTAGGCAAGAATTCAAAGTAATTTAAAATGACACTTTAGTGAGCTGTTCTTTTTAAGAGATTATCATGCGGTAGTTGTAACTAAATCATATTCACAGGAACAAAAATGAACTGATTCAGATGAGTGTTTGAAACCTGCAACACCATAAAATGCACAAATTCTACAGTTTTGCAGCCTTAATGCAGACTGTTAAAACTAAATTAAAATAAAGTGGTCTACTGATTATTTGCGGGCACAAATGTGTGAGCATTTAGTGACTTTTCCACATGCGACATGAACTATTGTAGAACCGTTAATGACGATACTAATTTACAACTACAGTCGCACCGCCAGTATTTTGGAGCCATAGTATTGCGGCGCTACCGAATCACCGGTAAACAGTACAACCCTAGTGCAACCTCAACATAACTTAAAAAAAAAAACTCAAGTTAAAAAACTTAATAAATATATGCAATAAATAATAGAGTTTTGCTTTAAAACCTTTTAAGACGTATTGCTGTGTGTTGGTTCAATTGTGTAGCTTAAGATTTACATAAATAAAGTCAGTAAAATAAAGTAAAATAAATAAAGACCCATTTTAAAATGATTCAAGACCAACAATGCAACTTTTCAGTAAATTTAAAACTTTAAGACCTAAAATTTGGGTTTTGAAATTGAAGACATTATATTTGTTATTTCAGACCTCTTTAAGAAATCAATTAATGCACATTCCAGAAAGTATCAAAAATTCAGAGCAACACCAGAAAAGCACATGTTCTCTCTAAGAGTAATGATCTCAATCGGACACTCCCGCAATGAAACTGTACAGCTCAGACAGCTGGCAACATGATTATGTATATTTACGAGTGAAAGAGGCCTTATCAGTGGCTAAAGAGATAATGCAGAGGCTTGGCTCTGTCACACTCTGTTGATAAAGAATGCAAAGTACTGCTAACTTTGACACACACACACACACACACACAAACAGACAGTCATGTAGCTGAAGCAAATCCCAGCAGGAAGACTGAAACCAAGACCACAGTCCATATATAATGCTGTGCTTGTGTGTCTAATGAAAAGAAGAATGCATGACTGTGAGTCAACTGCCAGAGAGACAACGCGGGAATTTCAGAACAAGTCCTCTTACGCAATCATCCCACAACAAAACAAATGTCAAGTAAATGTGGCACTAGGTAGACAACTTCTTAAAGGTGATGGATCTGCTTTTTCTGTTAAGATACTTTCTGCAATCAGGGCTCACTGGAAATGCGTGCCCCGGCCTACATTTGTGCCAAGCATGAAATACGTTCCTCCAAGTACATTTTGTTGCACAGCTCAGATGAAAAATCCACCAGAGGGCACGGTCTACATTTTTACAAATCTGAATTAAGTTACCTAGGATATGTTTGTATTATAATTTAGATAAAGGTCCTACTTGTACACGTTGACTGGAACGGTTTTGTTAGATCACCTAGAAGAACTATTAACCTAAACCCAACCAATAGTGTTTTCAAAACATATGGTTTTACCTTAATTGTACATGGCTTTACATTTTTTATAGAACTATGCTAGTTCTATAAACACTATACAAAGTGAGCTGCTGTGCAAACTGTACGTGGCAGAAAAGTTGTCCATATTGAGACAGAAATGAGGCAAATGCAATTGATTACAAATCACGGATACAAAAAAACCCCTTTTGTGGGATTTATTAGTTGTTGTAGAAAGAACTGCATGAAAATAATTCTTTATTCATCATCATAATATGATAGAACTGCAATCAAACATTTGTTAAACATTTTCCAAAAACATTCTATTGAGCTTTTGTTGCTAAGGTTAGCATACCGAGACAACTTGAAGGCATCATTTCTGACATTTGCTTGCCTGATCAGAGGAAGCGTGTTCAGAAAACCTGTGTGAAAACAGTTCACTATTTTCCTACAGTAGTGCATAAAGAATTATCCCTAAGGCTGGCATCATCACTGACTGCAGATTAATGGATGAAATTAATTTAATGGGAGCTCACTTTCCAATATACAAATACAATGTGCAAATCCACTTTCAAAACAATGACACACACGTAACTGAAAAAGACAACATCTTGTGCTATTCTTTTTCTTTAGAAAATTGTTTAACAAAATGACTGATGACTTGATACTGGTGATACATACAAATGGTCTGCAGCAAGAACCCAATTTCTAAATGCAAAGAGCATGCTTTTTACATTAAGTTGTTACATCAAAGCCAGCTCAACCAGAATTGAATATGTTTCCTCTATTGTGGTGAATATCTGTGTGAAAATGCTTTTTAGAAAACAAATGGAAGGTGGGATTTAATTGGAAAATCAGTTGGTTGCAGTTTTTTTTCTTAATGCTGGAAATTAGTGACAAGTTTATGTATTTTCTATTTCAAAAAACAAAAAACAATTTAAAAAATAAATTGTTTCATTCATTTTATTCCTGTACATTAGAAGAATGTCAATAACTCTTCAAGTTTTAATGTTATTAATATTATTGTTATTCTTATAATTATTAAGCAGACTGCTGAACTCTTTTTATGTTTTTTTTTGCTTTATTTCCCATACATTTTCAATCTTACACTAAAACTTGAATGCACTATTATGATTTAAAAATTCAGAGCCAATGCTATGAGATTTCGTTCTGCGTACACCATTACATTTGACTGTCAATAAACCTGGTCAAATAAAAGTTCATGAAGAACATTCTCGTAACAGTTTCGTTAACAGAACTATTAATTTGACGACACACTGGCAGTTTTGCTGATCCAATAATAAGTTGACAACGCTACTTTTCGACCTCTTCAAAAGGTATTGAAAAATGCAATTGATCAGATTGCTTTTATAGTGTAGATGTGCATGTTGTGATTGAATGCATTTAAACAGCAAGACAAAGTAAATATTGACCTTTTCTATACTGCAGAATGGGGCAAATGACAAGGAACACAAACAGCAATAAACAGTCAAACTACTTGCTAGCGTGTTTATGACTATTCATAAAAATAAAAATAACAGGATAAGAAAATACCAATTTGCAACATCAAGCAGCATAACGAGCTGTTTTTAAGGCTAAAAATCAATGGGAGTGAATGAGACCGGGAATCTTGAGCCAATAAGGTTCCAGTGGCTGCATTCGCTCATATGTGAAAGAATAAAGTCAATACTCTCTAACTGTTTGCCTAATCCTTAAACATTTTGAGACATGCTAATTAAGCCCCAGAAAGATAAAATTTCTATCTATAATCTTTGGTTTAAAGGCCAAAAGAATGTAACATGGACAACGTTCTCTTACCACTCCTAATTCTAACACAAAACAACAGCGGTTGTCAAGGTTTTCAGGCTATAAGACCAGAAATGTTGCTCTCCATTTCTCCATACACACCAGTCTAAGGATGCAAACTTTTAACTGACTTTTGATTACTTCCAATAATCCTCTTGATTGATACTTTATTGATGGTCGATGAAGCATGGATTTTCATCAGCGATCATAGTTTTGAGGCACGTGCTGGTTTGAAAAACATATAGGCTACAGCAGATGTGCAGGAAAACTTAAACAAGCACTCAAGTTTATTAAAAACCCTGTGGTATTTTGGACATGATGGCCTTTTTACATTCTCCAGATTCTTTAATATGTCCTTAGTATTCTCAACATCTTATGCACATTTGGAAAGAAATGCACCATTGGACTTATCTTGCATTATTACAGCTAGCGATTAATCAATTGTTCATTTAAACAAAGATCGATTGTATGAATTTATGGACAGTGAAATCCCCGCATCACCAAACCACAGGCCCTCCCCCTTCCCTCAAAAAAAATCCCAAATGTGGTTGAACGTGGACAATTCTATTTTTATGACTGCATTTCTGTTTTCCTACTCACAAATCCTAATCATTTATAATAAAAAATACAATATTCCACCAGGTTAAGATTAAATTCATGGCGGCTTCAACAGATTTCTAAAGGGAGAACATTTCACATTAAAATACTGTATTTCTCTATGAACTACAGCTTTGTTCTTTTGGCAGTATTAGTCATTAGTCAAGCTGAGCAGTTCATTGTATTTGTATTGTAGTGGTGGAAGAATTACTACCTTCACACACATGGTTTCTGAGGGTTTTATTAGGATAAATGTAAGATTTTAAAACCTTTTTAAGGCCAAGCAAAGAAAATACAATGAACAACTTGAAGGAAGCACAATACGTCAATATGTTCTAATTACAGATTTACAGGGTGCACACAATCAATTGTTTTACCAACACTTAAAATTTACATTTAACTCAGCTTTACCATAGATAGTTTAAATAACTCTGCTCCTAAACTCTAGAATACAGATATAACCTTTACTGCAAATTCTGAACACATTTCAAAATAATGATGTTCAGTGCAAACACTAGGAATGCTCTGATCAGATACCGAGAACCGATTCCTTGTCATGGCGATTCTGATGCTTCAAGCTTTATAATGCATAAAGCACATTGTCCCTCTAAGTATGCTTCTTAAGTGGAGATCTCTCCTTACCTAAGAGAATAAATGAAGGATGTTGCATATAATCCCTTAAACATGTCTCTTATAACTATTTACAGTGGACATGTCATGGCCAGAAACAGCTTTACAGAAAATAATAGGCAAGAAAAATGACTAACAAAGCAATTTGGAAACATTGCAAATGATGGAAGAATTCAACATGTCTCAAAGTAGAAAAAGTTTTGAGTGAATATTTGATGCATAAGAGGCAAAAATGCACACCTATAAATACATATTTGTTTACTGCAATAAATATATTACAAAAAATCTCAAATATTTTTATATCAATAAAATTTTCAGCCAGGTTTTAGTCAACTTGCAATATTGTCAAAAACACACAACGCAATTTCCTCTTAGTGCACTGTAAAAAATGCAGGGTTCCACACAGTTTAGTCATGCTGTTCCACCACAAATTGATTAAGTTAACTTAACACTTTTAACAAATTTATGTGGATTGAGCATAAAAAATATTACGTTTTCCCAATGAAATCTCAGGAATTGTGTCGTTTCAGCTTCTTTTAAATAAGTAGACTGGACGAGCAAAAAAACTAAATTTTTTTGAGTGTGTAAAGCTGTAAACAAACACCTGCGATCGGTTCATGAGATCAGCAGCTTGGCTGCTGATCTCATGAACCGATTGCAGGTGTTTGTTTACAGCTTTACACATTCAAAAATAGAATCATAAAATGTGATTATCGGACAATATTGATCGGAGCATCCCGAGCAAACACCTATAGATTGCAAAAAGGTCTTTAAAATCGACTTAATTCTAACCGAAAAAAATATTTTCATACCTCATTGACAGAGTTTTGTTCTTGTTTTAATGATAAACTCACTTGATTCTGTTTAATATATCAGAAAATAATTCTTCATTTCTAAATTTATTAATAAATCTATTTGGATTGGAAAAGACTCTGGGCTTAATGAATTTAAGATCTTCAACTCTGATTATATACTTTGAAGGCTTTAAATTGTGGAACAGTGAATCTTTAAGACTTTTTTTCCATCAGAAACCCTAAAAAAATGTGTATTCCGAAACAATTCCATCATAAAAAGACTCAATTAAATAAGTTTCTTTGTCTACAGAAAATGTTAATAAAATATTGATAATAATTACTGTGTAAAGCAGATACAAAAAAATTGATTGGACACTGTCATTTGTTAGTTGCTGCAATCTCAGGAAAGTGACTGGATACAGGGAGTTAATCTTTCTGATGTACTTCAAGAGGGCACTTCAGTTAAAAATAAAAGTGCATTGATGAAACAAACACTGTAGAAGGCTGCAGGAACATACAAATAGCATTTCAGCTCAGTTACAACTAAACGAAAAACATTGCCTGGTGTGTACATTATTAAAGGAATCGCAGAGCTCTAGAAGTTTTACAGACAGCACACCAAAGACGAAGGCTGGGCTGAGGGTGTGACTGGTGTCAGAGTTTGTCTTTTGGCAGGGTGTCCGGCCTGTGTCAATTATTGATTACTGTGGAATGCTGGCATGAGTTCTCTGCAGCACTGCAGTCCAATAAAAAGAGCCAAGCAGAGCAGGAGAAAGCACCCCAACCCCCCTTTAGTGTTGCATGATTCATATTCCGCCTCTCAGGCCCAAACGCAGGCCATTTTCCTCTGCCTTTCTGAACTCCTCCACTCATGCAGACCCCCCGCTAGGGAGAACAGAGCATGTTCCTGACAGGAAATTGGGCAACCGATCGTCTCTTCCTGCTGAGATCAGCGAACAGGGACAGAGATGAGCTGCTTCCCTACATCTGTGACCACGTATCCTTTGGAAAACGCAACCGCTGGCAACAGGAAACTAACAAATTGACGAAAAACACATTAAGTCTTGAGTTGATTACACTATAAACCACAAACAAAGAACCACAAGAATGCAAGAACAGCCGAAAACACCGTGAGCTTTTCCTGATAACACATTTGATTGTCTTCACACAGTCAAAGTGAGACTTTTGGCACGTTTTTCACATTGTCTGATGTGAGTTCATGCACAAGCAAAACTTTCACTTTTGAAAATGTCCTAACACAATAACAAGACAATCAATCACAGCATCCAAAATCATTTTTTTTACTGCAACTATGTGAAAAACTGGGGTAAATTCAACAAATGAGGTGAAAAATGGATGTGAATTCATCAAAAGTACCAGGATAGTTTTCTACTTCTGGTGAGATATTTAAAGAGAGTGTTAGGGCTGCACAATATTTCATTTTAGCATAGATATTGCAATGTGTAAACCTGCAATAGTCAATGTAGGATGTGCAATGTGGAGTCAGGATTGTAGTTGACCAGGTACAACTATTCAGAATTTTGAAGTTATTTCAGCTCAACCATAATAAAGTGAAGGCCTATGTAAACATTAAAGCGAGTTTAAAGCATTTGGCCACTAGTAATTATTACGTTGGTAGCTTTAACATGGACATGGCTTTAACATTTTATTTGTATTTAATTATTCACACAATGAAGAATATGCAGCTTTATTGTTCATATTGTACCTCTATATATTTAGACTCCTTTATTTCTGTATTTGCTCTATATTATTTGTCTCTGCTTGTATTCGTTGATTATATTTTTTGCTATCCCCTACAAAATTATCCCAATCAATCTAAAAATATTATTTTATCTTGAGACAAATCGCAATATAAATTGCAGAATTTAAATATTGCAATGTATCTTTTTCAAGTATCGTGCAGCCAGAGAGAGTGTGAAATCAAAATGTCTAATGTTTATTTTGCTGGCACACATTGTTATTCTTTGGGTAAACAATTAATCTGTGTAAGTTAATTCACTGAATAAAAAAATGTTTTGTTAATCTTTAATCAAAATCTAAACGTTTAGAGTGGTGGTTTTCTCTGTTGACCTCAGTTTGACTGCTTCAGTCACGATATTCTTAACTAGCGACGCACCGATCCCGATATTTGGATCGGATATTGGTTCAATACCGCATATTTTTGCTGGATCGGGTATCGGCCAGCTGGTACCGATCCAAATCCGATCTTACGCGTGCGCTATATTCTGTGTAATTTATAAGCCAACAAAAGCTTGTGGTCTGAAGCCATTCTACAGTTTAATGTGAAGCACAGATGAATATTCAAGTGGTTGAATTCATGTTCAGTTTAGCGCTTCTCGCCGATGCGCCTGTCAATCATTCTTCATTCATTTACAATTCAAACTGCTTGTCGCGTTCATGACAACACGAAAAACTTTCTCCAAGACTATTTGTTCCTGTTAGTTTAAATAATCATTGGAGAAATGCATTTACTTTTGCATTAAATGGGTTCATTTTGACCTGCAACAAAGAGTTCATTGCTATTTTTTAATCATGTTGTGCTGTGTCTGTTAGATCAGCAGATCGCATTTACAACACTGGAGTAGAGAGGGTTATTACCTGCTCTTCACACACAAAGTAGGCCTACCTGAAACTTTAAATTAGAAAAGGCTCAATAATATCTTGGACAGATCCTCAACACACTGATTTCTACCATTTGTGTTGCTGTTTCTGCACGCTGTGTCAGTGTTGCAAGCGCTTTATTTAGGCACCAGTTGTGCAGACGTGTAAAGCGCCGCTCCGCAAGATTATTTCTACAATAAGTTTCTGTTCTCTCATCCTTCCGACTGAGTTTAGGCTATTCTTCCGAGAGGAATACTTTAAGTGGTGCGAATAGTCTGTAAAGCCTGGCTCATTTTGGTCAAAGTAGCTGATTAAATTAATAAAGTGAAACTGACGGGCCGGCACATATGAATTGTCATTAACAGAAAATTATTTAGGCTAATATAGGGAACTCTGAAACTGTGAATATTTCCATGTAATTTTATATATTAATATTTTATTTAACAGACCAGTTTGTGCACTGAAGCATAAGCGAACCTTGTTTTGAACTTCACCACAAATCTTCTTGTTTATTTTGTAGATAACTGACCAACAAAAATACATTAAAATAACCAACAACTTATACCAAACTAAATTCGTTTCAAAAAGATAACTTTTCAGACAAAAAAATGATTTTTCAGACATTCTTTCAGTTTCAGTTTCTCTGTCTCACTCACGGTACGTTTAGGTGAGGGAATGTTTATTAAGTAAAACTGGCCTCAGATGGTTTAGTTTAGTCTGCATCTAACCTGCAGGAAAATATCAGCCTTTCTAAAAGGCTGGTTATTTTACCATCGATTAGGGTAGCCTATTACAGATTTAAAAAAAATCTTAATATTAAAAAGGAAACATAAGCTGGACCACAACAGATCATATCAATGTCATAATGAATGCTCAAATAATGTAGCCCACAGTTTATAGCAAGCATCATGTTTAGATTGTGCCATCTGTCATATACAGTAGGCCTATAGGTGTGTTATTTTTTACAAAAGAAGATATATTATTTTATCACCAGAACTAGAGAAACTGTATTATGTTAATAGAAAAATAAATAAAAATTTTTAAAAAGGGGAACAGTATTGGGATCTGATCTGTATCGGTCGATACTCAAAATTTTGGTATAGAAATCGGATCGTTTCCAAAAAAATGGTACCGTGCATCCCTATTCTTAACCACTCCCCACTGTCCGCTAGTTTGCCATGAGGAAATCATGTGCAAAAAGAAAGCCTCGGCCCTACTCAATCTTCCATTTAAAACCACATCAACATACTGAAATAAAAGTCACAGCAACTTCTGGTTCACGTATCACAATGACTTACGCTAAATGATTTGAAACCTACGATAAAATACTTTTAAGCACATCAGGCAATTAGGAATGGGAGAAAAATTAGATGCGTCATGATTCTTTTGTCTAACGATTCGTTCTAACGAAATGTTCAGAATCTCTTCTGTATTAAAATTAGGCCTCAGCAGGCAAAAGCTCTAAACAAAAAAAGAAACGTGTTGATAGGCACACATATGCATGGCACAAAATCTGCTTTACATGGACAGAAGGATTATTACAGGCACAGCGCTTTTGATCCATTTTGCGGCTGCGACTTCAGGAAGATGTTCAAATTCCTTCCGTACTCAAAAGCGATTATAAACGTGGCAACGCTGTCCCTCTCATTCATCCTGTGTGCCACCAGCTTTATAATCACTAAAGGAGCCAGACATTAATGTAGTTTTATGGACTGACTACAATAGAATGTCATCACTACGGAAGACTCTATTACAGATGAGTGAAGGCTTGCGGCTTGTGTTCTGCAAACGCATATGTGAATTAAAGTGAACTAGGCCTACTCCACTGTGTTGAAAACTAATGAAACATTACTATGTTTTAAAGCTTGTTTTATGCTTTAAGCTGAATACTGTGTCTTGCAAAATAACTAGTAAAAGTTGTAAAGATAAAAATGTACAGCAGAAGAAATAGGAAAAATGTAGGTTAAGAATTGATTTGGAATCGTATCATGACCCTCGAATTGGAATCATGACCCCAGATTCGGAATCGGATTGTGAAGTTTCTAAAGATTCCTACCCCTACAGGCAATTTATATTTACATGCCAATGTGCATCTTTGAAACCAAGCAGAGTGCTGGTTATCTCGTCCAAAAGTCATTCATTCATTTATTCTCCTTCGGCTTAGTCCAGGCATGTCCAAACTTGGTCCTGGAGGGCCGGTGTCCTGCAAAGTTTAGTTTCAACCCCAATCAGACACACCTGGGCTAGCTAACCAAGCTCTTATTAGGGTTTCTAGAAACATCCTTGCAGGTGTGTTGAGGCAAGTTGGAGCTAAAATCTGCAGGACACCGGCCCTCCAGGACCAAGTTTGGACACCCCTGGCTTAGTCCCTTATTTATTAGGGGTCGCCACAGCGGAATGAACCACCAACTATTCCAGCATATGTTTTACCCAGCGGATGCCCTTACAGCTGCAACCCAGTACTGGGAAACTCCCATACACTTCTGCATACGCACACACACACACACACACAAACTCATACACTATTGCCAATTTACCAAATCACTTATAGCGCATGTCTGTGGGGGAAACCAGAGCATCTGGAGAAAACCCCACACGAACCCGGGGAGGACATGCAAACTCCACACAGAAATGCCAACTGGCCCAGCCAGGACTTAAACCAGTGACATTCTTGCTGAGGCAACAGTGCTAACCACTAAGCCACCGTGCCACCTTGTCCAAAAATATGTTACAATTATAGAATGGATGCTGAAACATGACCAAGCAATAGAGTAGAGGAACTATGACGTCAATTTGTAAGCAAAAACCCAGAAGCGAGTTAGCATTTTAGCAGTTCCGGTTCCCTCGTCCCAAAGTCAATGGGTTTTTTGAATGGGATATCAGCAAAATTGCTTAATGTTCGTGGCTAACACAAATTCAAGATACTTTCACGTTTTATTCTACGACGTAAATCACATCAGTTACATCACACTTGATTTTTTAAATCGGTAAAGCTTCTTTAAAAAGACTGTTGCTATCAAGTTGCTAAACTGGACTACAGGCGGTGTCAGAGACATTATACGTCATCGAGCTGAACTGCTCACTTGTAAAGGCTGTCGAGACTAATTTGCTGATCATTTATTTTAATTAAACGATATTATGAAGATACTGCTTACCAGAGCAGCCTGCCTCTTTCCTGCTCCCAGTAATGCAAACTTGTAAATAAATGTGTAAATATAGATACATATTAACTGTCATTTTAACGTGATCAAGTGATTTTTTGTCGAGTTTTCTTCATCTGAACACATTTAACTACAATATTTACACTCCTCCATAAAATGTATAGCAGATGTGACTGTCTGGGCTGCTTTTCGCTGTACTTGGTGACTTAAAAAGGAAAATTGAATGTTGCTCTGTGTCCATGATGGAACTTGTAGGCATTTAAAAGACTTGTTCCTCGCACCTCATTTCTGTCGTCTGTTAAGGTAAGCAGGCTGTGCGCACGCGAGCGATACACTTATTTCAATATGTCTTGTGATAATACTATGTAGGCACATTTATACATACAGTTTTAAAACTTTTAGAACAACCTAAAGCAAAACAGATGTATTTCCCACATAAAAACAATCCAAACTGCACGTAGGTCTATGTGTATTTGCGTATTTATTTGTTTATAATATATAGCGTGGATTAGAATATAATAAACAGAGAGATTAACTCTTTGTCATAGACCAAATTTCTAAAAATAAGCTTGAAAAGTTGTCGTTAGCAGGGCGATGCTGACGTCACAGACGAGCGCCCCGAGGGCACTGCAGTCTGTTTATTCACCTTATTCTTCGCGTATGAGTGGGCGCAGCCATTTAAATCATTTTGGCTCGAAACTTCCGGTCTCATTCACTTTCATTCATTTTTAAACGTTAAAAACAGCTCGTTTTGCTGCTTGGTGTAGCAAACTGATATTTTCTTATTATATTATTCTACTTTGTCTGTATTGTCATGCAAACACTTGTTTGTAGAGTAAGTAGTTTGACCGTTTTCTGCCGTTTATTATTCCTAGTCATTTCTCCCATAGGCAGCTGAATCAGAAGTTTTAAAACAATCGCAAAAACGCATGCACCTCCGCATTAAAGAATAAGGTCAATAGCCTAATGTTAGCTTTTCAGTTCTTGCGTTTGCACTATAGATCCAAAAGTGCTCAAAGTTGTATTTTCATGTGAGGATTATACAGCCGAATAAAACATGTAAGTGTAATGAACTGTGTTTGAACACAGAGCTTATTATTTGCAATCTTCGAAAAGCCTATGGGGATTTTATCGAGAGTACCAGTTTTATGCTAGCAGCCGATTAGCCTACAAGGTGACGTCATAGTTCCTCCGCTCTATCAAGCCATGGTAAGAAAGTGTAAGAATAACTGAACAAAGTAACTTTACTTTGCTTCAAGTGTTTTGGTATACCTGATTGTTCTTGATGTTTTCAGGTTGATATATCTGTACCAGTACAGTGGAGCAAAGTAGTGGTGATAATATTATTTATTTTTGTTTGATTTCATTGTTAAGATGTCTGATCTGTTTTATGCAACAGTAAAACATGGCTGTTTATTGTACGTATATTATAGTATATTGCACAGCCCTAACACTATATAATAAACATATCTTAAAGGGCACCTATGGTAAAAAATCTACTTTTCAAGCTGTTTGGACAGACATATGTGCATGTATGGTGTATAGACCGTCATATTGGGGTGATATAAGCACACCCAGTGCTTTTTTTTCAATTTAACAACATAAAAAACGGTGGACCAATTGGAGCAGTTTTCAAACAGACCGCAACTTTATGTAGGAGAGCGGTTCCACCGCCCACCAATATTGATTGACAGGCACGTCATCATATCCTCAGTTTGTTGATTCACGTCCGCCATTTTCAGCGTGAGTCGAATCGATATCACTAAAGGAACACCCTTGCTCTATTTTTAGATGCAAGGCTCATTGGGCTCAACACAAGAGCAATATTCTCCACATTATCGCTCTAATCGGAATTATTGGTTGTATCTTAAGGTAGGTTTGCAAACATGTGTACTTCTCATTGAGTCTACCTTATACTTCAGCCGTTTGCATTTCTCGCGATCCCAGAAGCTCCCTGTGATCTTAACTAGCATGCGTTTTAGAATTCTAAACATAGGTTCATGACACCTACATGACACTTTTTAACACATTATAATAAAAAAAAATCTGAATTGTGTTTTAAACTGAACCTAAACTGGCACACTCAGAAGAACCATAATATAAATATTAAATCATAAAAAAGAGGTAAACTATGTGCCCATAAAATGACTGCCAAATAAGTTCAAATTGTAATGTATTATTTACTTAGGGCAATGCAGTGGTGCAGTAAGTAGTGGTTGCCTCACAGCAAGAAGGTCGCTGGTTCGAGCCTCGACTGGGTCAGTTGGCGTTTCTGTGTGGAGTTTGCATGTTCTCCCTGCGTTCATGTGGGTTTCCCCCGGGTGCTCCGGTTTCCCCCACAGTCCAAAGACGTGGTACAGGTGAATTGGGTAGGCTAAATCGTCCGTAGTGTATGAGTGTGGATGAGTGTGTGTGGTTGTTTCCCAGAGATTGGTTGCAGCTGGAAGGGCATCCGCTGCGTAATAACGTGCTGGATAAGTTGGCGGTTCATTCCGCTGTGGTGACCCCGGATTAATAAAGGGACTAAACCGAAAAGAAAATGAATGAATTATCTATTTAGACTCAAACTTAAGATAGATATAGTTTATATCTAACCAAACTGTTCTCTGACAATCTGCTAAAACCAAGCTATTGCTGCTATAAGGTACATTCACACTCCTTTCATATGCATCATAATATTTGACAATACATTAAACAATTGGAAAGAACTGAAACCCCATTATTCAGACTTTCTTTTATAAAAATAAAAAAAATCAAACGGAAATAGGGGTGATTTTTTAACATAAGGACATATTTAAGGTATTGCATTCTTTGCTTGTTATAATCAAACTACCCTCAGAAAACATTTACCACTTGTTTAAACTACTTATTTAAAATAAGTTAAAGCAACACAATACTTAAGGCTTTTTGGGACAACTTAATTGTTTTATGTTCAATCCACTTAAATTTGTAAAAAATAACTTAGGTAATTTAATCCATTTGTATTGGGACAACAGGAAGAAATTCTGTGGAACCCAGCATTTTTTACAACTTATCGAAGTGTATTTAAAAATGAGTTTTTGTTATTCTGTTTCTCTTTTCTTTTATTCAGTTCAGTGTTAAATTCGTAGACAAAAACATTTTGTCGTAATTTTCATGATAAAACAAGTTTCCACCGACGAAAACTTAATAAAAATCAAGTGATAATGACTACAACTATAATAATAATAATATACTGCCATTTTCCTTGACTAATACAAACGAGACTAGAATGTGATTGAGGAACGTTTTTTGGAAAAAATCCAATCAGAATAAATCTTGATGTGTGATGAATGATGCGCACACACACACACACACACACACACACACACACACACACACACACACACACACACACACACACACAAGTAACTGATTCACAGTAGATGCAGGGTGCGATTACAACATCATAAGAGTAAAGTTGAATTAGTCAACTAAAATATGAAATTTAGACAAATAAAACAAGACTAAAACTAAAATGATTCAGAACAATAAAATCTGGCTAAAACTAAAACAAAATTTGGGCGTCATGGTTCGAGCCTTGGCTGGGTCAGTTGGCATTTCTGTGTGGAGTTTGCCTGTTCTCCTCGTGTTCGTGTGGGTTTCCCCTAGATGCTCCGGTCCAAAGACATGCGGTACAGGTGAATTGGGTAAGCTAAATTGTCCGTAGTGTATAAGTGTGGATGGGTGTGTATGAATGTTTCCCAGTGATGGGTTGTAGCTGGAAAGGCATCCTCTGTGTAAAACATATGATGGATAAGTTGGCGGTTCACTCCGCTGTGGCAACCCCGGATTAATTAAGGGACTAAGCCGAATAGAAAATGAAACGGAATTCTGATGAAGTATTGTGTGATGTTTTTAATTTATAAATACCGGTTCCTTCCCATTGCATAAATAATGCAAAGTTAATAATTCACACAAACATGAAAATGTACTCCCTGTTAACTGACTGGTTCCAAACCTTTATGAATTTCTTCATTCCTTTAAACACAAAAGCAGATATTTTGAAGAAAGCTAAAAACTGGCAACCACTGCTGTCCATAATAGGAAAAAAAAAACTACGTAAGTCAATGATTACAGATTTCCATCCTTCTTCAAATTATCTGCTTTTGTGTTCAACAAAAAAAAAAAAAAAAAAAAAAAAAAAAAAAAAAAAGTCAAACAAGGGGAGAACGAGTAAACGATCCGTTCTGGGTGAACTATCCCTTAAGCATCCTAACTTGACCAAAAAACACAACTGAAATCTTAGCATGTCCATCTATAAAAATACAACATGCATTAAAACACTTTAAAAAGATATATCGCCCAAAGGGCACATGTTTAATCAAACGCAGATTTTCTTTAACCCACTGTCAATTTAAATGGTTGACACACAGAGGTAAAGTTGGTTTTATATTCAGATATTCAGACATTCTCCTTAACATAATTTCAGAAAAGTATTCTTGGCAAATTCTAAATAGGGAAATCATATAAGCAGCCAGTGACCATCATAGTACAACATTGTTCACAGTCAATTAGATTGTGTTAATTTTGTTTTTAGTCATACTAGCATGCTAATTCCGATAGAATAGTTTAAGTTACATAGTAAACAATATTGAAACTTCTAAATGAACGATTGTGCGAATATAAAACCAACTTTACCTCTATGGTTGACATTTGCTCACATTTACAACAAAAGCCAGAGCTGCGAATGTCACATTTTCCAACAGCATACTGCCAGCATGAAGTCTGAACCACAGAAACAAGACAAACACAAAAGCCATCGAAGACGTGATTGATCAACAGTTGCCATTGTGAAAAAATGATGCTGCACTGCAATTATGATGTACGTCTATGGTGAATACGCATAGAAATGTACATATTTTGTACAAGCCTATTTCGTAAATAAACGATACAGATGTATTCAGAGCCAAGTCGTTCGTTTTACAGCAGTAAACGTGGCAAATGGAGTGATATACTGTAGTGAGGACGGGGGCGTTGCATTGCAATTCCAAGCTAAAAGAAAACAGACACTCTTCAACATATTTTTAACGCATTGTAAGCCATAATTAGATGCGAATACACCCATAGAGTGGCGCTGAGTATTTATGACCAGTGAAATCTGTCAGAAATATTAAATATTGCAATGGCTGTAGGTTAGGACAAGACTGACAATAAAAAAACAACAAAAGCAAGCAGTCTGTACATATCGAATGATATGACATTAAACAAAACCATCATTTACCGACGTATTTATACAGAAACAGTTAAATACGAAAATGAGAAAACAACATTAAACACTTTTGAAGCGCAGAATAGCGGACTGAAGTTTAACGCAGCGTTAGCAGGCTAAGCTAACTGGCACGGCACTGCGGGTCAATGGAAGAAAACAACAGGAAAAAAGTAACTGGCAAACCTGACTGGCTTTGTAAAACTGCTTCTTTAAGCCCGCCACGGACATCTTCAAAGCGTAATCCTCTCTCGTTGACGAAAAAAAGACTTGTAAAGTAGGTTTGTTACTGACACAACAGTGTGGCAAAAGTCAACGGTCGCTGAGTGAAATATAAACCTCAAGTCCTCAGATAAACGACACCAACTGTACAAAAATATTCCAGGAGGCGGTTGGGAAAGGTTTTTTAAAACTTTGTTATTAACTGTTTTTAAGGTGGCTTTCTACTACAAAATGACTTGTATATGGTTACTGGTGCAGCCACCGCATTTGTAAGTCTTGAGAAACTAGCGGTTTCCTGCGCAACGCAAGCACATTCCTTGCGCGAATGGAGAAAGGACGGGAAACGGGACAGCAGCGCCTACTGCCGGCCAGAACTTATTCTGCAGCCACTGATCAAATGCTTGTATTGTCCAGAAGATGGAGCCAGATGTCTATAAGTGGAGTTCGTCATTTATATTACGCTGACATTGCCTTGGCAGCTTATGGTTTCTGAGCGCAGCACTAATGCTGTAGGATCAAATCAATAAAATGTAATACAGTTTATTAATATTTTTTCCTCTTCAACACTAAGTAGTTTTTACTTTATGTAGTTTTCTCAGCAGAAAAAATACACCCACTAAAGTTTCATGTCATTCAGTATAATGTTAAATTAATACAAATATATTTTAAATAATACAGTATTGACATATAAAAAAAACCACTTAATGATACTGAATGTATATAATATTAAAATACTAATAAATGCTTCTTAAAATTTAGTTTTATTTAGTTTTATTTTCTCGAATAAGTTTTTAGTTTTAAAACTCAGGAAAAAAATTACCAGAAGACACCAACTAAAGGTTCATGTCATTCAGTATAATGTTAGATTAATACAAACATATTTTAAACAATAATAAATGAATGATATATTGAAAGACCCTTTATTGATATTGAACACACACACACACACACACACACATATATATATATATATATATATATATATATATATATATATATATATATATATATATATATATAGCATTTTTTTTTCTCAGCCGAAAATGACCAGAAGACACCAACTAAAGGTACAAATCATTCAGTATGTTAGATTAATACAAATATATTCTAAACAATAATAAATGAATGACGGGCAACGCGGTGGCGGAGTAGGAAGTGCTGTCGCCTCACAGCAAGAAGGTCACTGGTTCGAGCCTCGGCTGGGTCAGTTGGTGTTTCTGTGTGGAGTTTGCATGTTCTCTCTGCGTTTCCTCTGGGTGCTCCGGTTTCCCCCACAAGTCCAAAGACATGCGGTATAGGTGAATTGGGTAGGCTAAATTGTCCGTAGTGTATGAGTGTGTATGGATATTTCCCAGAGATGGGTTGCAGCTAAAAGGGCATACGCTGCGTAAAACGTGCTGGACAAGTTGGTGGTTCATTCTGCTGTGGCGACCCCAGATTAATAAAGGGACTAAGCCGAAAAGAAAATGAATGAATGAATGACAGATTGAAAGAACATTCTAGATACTGAATAATGTATATATATATATATATATATATATATATATATATATATATATATATATATTTCTCAGCAGAAAATGACCAGAAGTCACAAACTAAAGGTTCAAGTCATTCAGTATAATGTTAGATTAATACATTACAAATATATTATAAACAATATTAAATTAATGACATGAAAGACCATGATATTGATATATAATGATATATTGATATATAATGATGATAATGATATTGAATAACATGTATGTGTGTATATAGTAATATTGATTTTGTTTTCTTTTGAACAAGCTATTTGTTTATATTTTTATATAATTTTATATAGTATGTTTATATTTTTATATTTTATATTATTTTTATATATTTTAAACAATAATAAATTAATGACATATTGAAAACATTTAATAATACTGAATATATATATAATTATATATATATATATATATATATATATAATATATATATATATAATATATATATATATTATTTTTATATATATATATATATATATATATATAATATATATTATATATATATATCAAATGATAAAATATTAATTAATTATAAATTTTAATATAGTAATACTGATGTTTTTTTCTCTTGAACAAGCTTTTTTCTATGTTAGATTAATACAAATACATTTTAAACAATAATAAATGAATGACATATTGAAAAAAACATTTTATGATCCTGAATAAAAATGGTGTATATATATATATATATACCAATGATAAAATACTAATAAATGTTCATTTTTAATATTAATAATGCAGATTTTTTTTCAGAAAATGACCAAAGACACTCAAGATTCAAGTCATTTAGTATAATGTTAGATTAATACAAATATATTTTAAACAATAATAAATGAATGACATATTAAAAGACCATTTAATGATACTGAATATATATTAATGATAAAATACTAATAACTGTTTATTTTTCATTTTTAGAATTTCACACTGTCCATAAAAGCCTACAGTACCTTTAACCCATCTGTCAGATATTGTAAAATATTTTAAAACGTTAAAATATAATATCATTCAATAAAAAATATAACTTTTAAATACTGCTAACATATCTGCTAAGCAAATAGCAATGAAAATGAATTCACCCATATTTTGAAATTGAATTTTTTTTACAAAGAATAAAATAATATATAACAATAATATAATAATTAATTTTCAGAAGCCTGAGAAACATTCATTTTAGGTTTATCATCTGAACTATATATGCACATATGTGTGTCTTTGTGTGTTTTTAAGTGTAATTGTTCATGTATATAAAAGTGTCACTTAAGAAGAATGGAACATTATTTGAAATATAAAGCCGACACTTGCATTTCATGTTTTATGTGTATATAGTCACTTTTGTCAAATTAATTTGGACTTTCTTGTAGCAAAGTGAGCCTTACCAAATCACCTTTAAAAAATTAAATGAATAAAATTAATTCATTCAAATACATTTTACTGAAACCAAACTTTAATTGATTTCTAAACATATTTTGTTATAACATAAATGTGCTCTATTGTTTATTCTCCATTTCCACCTGGGGATACTCTTCCCGAGGCCCTCAGACTATGCAGAGTCACTGATTCGATCCAAGACCAACGATGAGATGATCCCAAGGTTTCCATATCCTGGACCGGGCCGTATCCCCAGCAGCTACTGTGGTGGTCATGGAGGAGTGGAGAACATGAGACTGATTCCTATGACGCTCCAGGGACAGACGAATCATCGCTGAGGCCAGCTTCCAGCCTCCGCCGCTGAGACTGCAGCTCTGCACAAGACGTTTGGCCAGCGGAGAAATTAAAATGGCCGTGCCAAATTGAGTCTCGTTTCTCTCAAGATTTTTTTTTCTTCACTTTCGCCAATTAGTGAAGTTTTTTTTCCCTCTCCGCTGTCGCCACTGGCTTGCATGGTTCGGGATCTGTAGAGCTGCGCATCGTTGGATTTGCTCTTCAGTGTTTGGACTCTCAGTAGTGATTATTAAACCACACTGAACTGAGCTAAACTGAACTGAACTTAAACACTAAAAACTGAACTACACTGTTCCAATTTACTATGACCTTTCTATGTGAAGCTGCTTTGACACAATCTACATTGTAAAAGTGCTATACAAATAAAGGTGAATTGATTTGAATTGAATTGTTGTATTTCTCTTTCACACTATTCTATACTTCAGTTTAGGGATAAAATATGTCGAGTTTTGAGATTATATCACATTGCATTTTAAAGTGCAATAAAAAATGTCATTTAAATGCATGTGAGTTTTCCTGTAGTAGCCACAAAACACTCAGTATAAAGTAAAAAGACCTTTATTACATTCTTGAATCCATGTGTTTAATCCTCATTGTACAATAATAACATTTCAATTTATTCTCTGTCTCCGTAATACACCATAAATTATATTCTTTAAAATCTATAACATGATTCATTTATTTAAAGTTAAAACTGAAACAACCACAAAAGGATCATGGCAAAGAATGAGGACTCTGTAGGGGATTTTCTGCTTAAAAATGTTCTTTAAAAAAATAGGATTTTAACTCTTCAAGACAAAGTATGACACTAGATGGGTGAGGAAGTTACAGATAAAGACTAGAATGAAAGAAAACATCACAAAAAACAAACAAATAAAAAACACAAACAACACTAGAATCAAAGATTAAATTCATCCTCATATATATATATATATTTATATCTATATACCTTTGAATATATTTTTGATCCTATTCATTTTTTTAAGCAAGTCAAACTGAAAAATGTCCTCCAATAGCACTGATATAAGACAGGGGTAAAAAGTCTTTGATACTTCTGTGATTAACATTCACAAGAAAAGTTACCGTACACAGTGATCAAGGTTTAAGGTCTTCTATTTGGTGCAAGTGTCTTGCTAGGCTAACTGAAGAAGACATTTTAGGACAGAGAACCCAGCTATCTCCCTGAGTGACTGAATTTAGATGTAAACGCACACTTCCAGAACTACCCCAAGAACGGGTGAGCGCTTGTGGCAGTTTGCGTGTTTCACTCCACAAAAAAATACATCTAAAAATCGAAACGGTTTTTACAAAGTACTTGCACTTTGTTACAATCTTTCTCCGCCTCACACGTCAATTTAAGTCAGTTAATACTAGACAAGCATACAAAAATAAAGACAAATTTGAGTGTAGACAACTTGAAAGCGATGAGGTGTTAAATGATCCGAGCCGGAGTGCTTATGAAATTCAAGGAGGTTTGTGAGAGCTGTCAATACTAAAAATGGAAAGACTGACTATTGCACAGGCAGACATGACGATACTGTATTAAGCACCCAGAAAATGTGTATTACACCAACCATATAAAATCTTACAAGAAAATATACAGTTAGGCACTGTTCCAGCAGTGCTAAAAAAATAAACAAAGGCGAGCTTGTTAAGTTTAACTGTCAGGAAACAGGAGGTTTATACTTATCAGACATTCGAAACATCTTTCATACCCTGTAATCTCCCAACTTTAGTTGGCATTCCGGTTTCTGGGCCACTCCTAAATCTCCCCTGAGACAAATCTGCACTTCCTGATTCAGAAAAAAAAATGGAGGCTGCTTTCAGTCTGTGGATAGTTTATGTAACCCCTCTGGGTCCTACTAACCTCACACAGAGTGGGATTCAAACCAACACTGGGAGGCAAGCGCACTAACATGAGCACTAAAAGACTGCAGCCTTTTGGATCAGTTAGCTATTGTGTCTCTTGAGTCTTACTCAATTACTCTCACCCCGCTAAACTGTACCTCCATCTGGGTTACGGCACCAATTTAACCACTCCGTTCCCTAGCCTTCAAATGGGATTAGAATCAGCATCATCTAGACAAGTGTTTCTCAACCATGTTCCTGGAGGACCACCAACACAGCATGTTTTGGATGTCTCCTTTGTCTGTCACACCTATGGTCTTTCTATCTGTGCTAATGAGTTGACGATCCGAATAAAATGTGTTTGGTTAAGGAGACATGGAAAATGAGCAGAGCTGGTGGTCCTCCAGGAATGTGTGTGAGTAACACTGAACTAGACTGCATTCTTTGCATCATGGAAGTGAGATAGATTTACAAAGCTCCAACTAGCTGGGCTTTGTTACACTCACCCCCTTAAACCCCACTTTCATCTGGGTCACGGCACCAATTTAACACTCATAGTCCTATTTAACCCAGTCCGAGCAGGATTCAAATATTCATTTCTGGGAGGTGTGCGCACTAATGGATGCTCAGGACCTCATCTTCCAGCACCAGTTGCTAGCGTGGCCCTTGAGGTCGGAGACTGCTAGGTTTACACAGAATTGGCCAATTCTGTGTAACTAGCAATGTTTTTGCTCCATTTGTACTTAACATTTTGAAACACAAACTAACTGTTTCCCAAACTCAGGGGGGTAGCTGATGGCTCTGTCAATAGTTGTGCTATATGTGAACACTAAAGGTAAAGGGATGAGGGAGGGGGTAATCACACAGCAACACAACACTGATCCCCACATCAGACACTATGCATGAGGTATGGCCTGCGATTCCACTTATCCTCACAGCCGAAGCAGAAAAAAAAAGTCCAAATAATCATATTTCCATTGTGTCCTCGTGACTGTCGGCAAGCCCAGTTGTCAGTTGTCTCTATAAAAATATGGTTCCTTCCATCCACTTCCATGTTTTTTTGTGTTTTCCTGATCCCAGCAGTCATTTGAGTGGTGTGCCACACACTCAAATAGTCGGACTTCAGTCTCCCACATAGTGGCATTGTCTTTTCGCCATCTGATTATGGGGCAACAGAAAAGTCTTTCTCCAGCAAAGTCCTTTTATGTTGGAGTATTTAAGTGCTGTCCACCTGCATCTACTGAAGATCTAAAGCTTTCGAAATCAGCATTACAACTCCAGCCCAGAATTCACTCCTGAAGGGGCTTAAAAAACATTCGCACTAAGGTGCAACTTTCTATCTAACTAGTCCTCCACCGACATACGCTATCTACAGGCTCTGTTTATAAATATATTCTCAGATACATTTATCGTCCTACGCACATGTAGTTTCTGATCAAATAAGGATATCAAAATATCATCTAATATCTGTATCCAAGTGGCATCCAAGTGTGTGGGAAAGGGGTAAAAGGATGAGGTGTTGGTTAGCTTAGTTGCATCTTTTAAACTCAAAAACAAAACATCGCTGCACATGTGGTGCACTTTACGTTAGTGTTTGTTCCGTGAAAAGGTGCTCATGTGACATTTACGACTGCAGGCATGCAAGCATTGGTCCCTTTAAACAGTTTCAAAACTGTTTATTAACAGAAACCAAGCATTAAGAGCTTGTTTTACATTTGGGGCAGGAATTCATAATACATTCTGTCTTAATCCTGAGGCTTTGCCACATGTCAGTTGGGTTACATTCATAGTTCTCTTCCTAAGAGTACTTTTGAAACTGGTGCAGGGAAATGCTGACTTTTCAAGCACTTAATGTTTTAGGGAGTCCTAAAGCTCCGAGTTAAATCGAGTACTCTTTATAAAGAATTATTAAATATATAATTTACTCTACTTGAGTCATTATATGTAGGTAGCGTGAGTAATAGTAGCCAGCACCTTAGACAGCTGTCATTTAACAGCATCTTAGAAGAAATCTGGGTCCTGTTGAAATAGAGGAGTGAATCACTCCATCAGGAGAGAGGTTATAGATGGAGTCCTAAAGTGTAACGTGCAAGATTGTCAGTGTGTTGCTGGTTTTTCTCAAACACATATCCATCTACCTCCATTCCTGTCTTTCTTTAACTCTTTCTACCTCTTTCTTTCCTCTAAGCCAATATGACACTTTCAGAAATGTTAGCCCTCGGTGGAGTCTGGGAAGGTGATCTCGCTGCAGAAAACCTCTCTGTAGAGAGCAGGGAAGTTGTAGGCTGTTTCTGGGTGAAGGAGGCGGAAAAACTCCAGCTTATCAATATGGAGATTGCAAATAGACTTCATCATGGGTAACTTGGAGACCATCTATTGAACAAATAGAAGGAGGAAAGACAGTTATATCATTTCCAACATATTGGATAAATTCTTTTTTAAATTTTAATTTGTTTTATAGAATTTCTTCAGTTTACAAAGGCTGAATTTATAGTAAAAACAACAACAGTAAAACAGTGATATTGTGAAATATTATCCCAAAATATAATAACTATATATTAGGGTTGGGCGATGTTGACCAATTTGGCATTGTGCGATGTCTAATGTGAAACATCGCAATGGACGATAACATCGTTGTCATAGGCGGCGGCGAATTAGGTAATTTATGAATAATTAATTAATTCATAATGAATTAATTATATGTAGCCTACCGTTTCAACTACCTGACCCACATGGTCGTTGTTTTACCCATAACCAAATTATACATTTGTATAATATAAATAAATAGAGATAAATTACACAAAAATTACCACCCGTCAATCACTTTTTCCACAGGACTCTGGCATGAATAAGCAAAGTGATCTGTGTGTTATAATGCTGTCGACAAACTTTGTTGGTAAAAAAAGGTGCACAAGCTACAGCAACCAACCAACAGTATCTGAGGTTTTCGCTAAAATGACTAAGTACAAGCGTGAAAGCAAAAGATTGAAGCAGTGTACTGATGCTGTCACACGTTAACTGATAGATTCAAAAGACCGAAGAGTCGTCAGAGACAAGATTAATTAAACATCACGTTTAACAACTATAGTGAGACGCAATCCAGCGGTACATCCTTGATAAACTGTCCGACGTGCACTGCACTCTGGGGTTTTGTGCTCAAAGCACCCCCTGACTGCCTGGAGCTCAGACGTGCGCATATGCCTGTATGTATGTGTGGTCACGTGATGTGCGCTTTCAGCAGTATAATGTGGAAGGAGGGCTTTTCAGAAATGCTAGATGAAAAGCCAGCGTGGACGTGGATTATTTTCATTCTAAAATGCCATTTTAAAACTAAGATGCAGTAGTGTAAACGAGCCTAAGTGTATTTTTTTGCGAGCGGGTTGCTGCTGCGATGAGTGCGGGGCGGAGGATCGCGATGTCGGCTTAGCATCGTGATGTCTATTGGCCACTGACGCTGGATGATGGCATAGTCTATCGACCCAACCCTACTATATATATAAAAAATAAAAATAAGTGACAATCACCCATTGTAGTAATACCATTTGAGTATTAGTAGTTTTAGCAAAATAGTTAAAGTAAAAGTGTCTATAGTGTACAAAAAAAGGGTATAATTATATTTATTAACTGCACATGCTTATTTTGACAGCTCTGATCTTCTCATCAGAATCAGAAAGAGCTTTATTGCCAGGTATGTTCACACATAAGAGGAATTTGTTTTCATGACAGAGCTTCTACAGAGCAAAAGAATTCAGATCAGATTGTATTACCAAAGTCATACTAGATGAATTATGCTAAACTGTAATAGTATTATATATGGACAAGTGTCTACTTGTTTGAAACTAAGGTGTGCAATATGAATGTAATTTTATTATTGTTTTTATTTATACAGTTGCAATCAGAATTATTAAATTTCCTTTGAATTTCTTTTTAAAAATATTTTCCAAATGATGTTTAACGGAGCAAGGAAATTTTCACAGTATGTCTGATAATATTTTTTCTTCTGGAGAAAGTCTTATTTGTTTTATTTCAGCTAGAATAGAAGCAGTTTTTAATTTTTTAAAAGCCTTTTTAGGGTCAATATTATTAGCCCCTTTAGGCTATATTTTTTAGTCTACAAAAATCAACAAACCTACAGAACAAATAGATAGTCTACAGAACAAACCATCATTATACAATAACTTGCCTAATTACCCTAACCAGCCTAGTTAACCTAATTAACCTAGTTAAGCCTTTAAATGTCACTTTAAGCTGTATAGAAGTATCTTGAAAAATATCTAGTCAAATATTATTTACTGTCATCATGACAAAGATAAAATAAATCAGTTATTAGAGATGAGTTATTAAAACTATTATGTAGAAATGTGTTGAAAAAAATCTTCTCTCCGTAAACAAAAATTGGGGGAAAAAATAAACAGGGAGGCTAATAATTCAGGGGGGTTAATAATTCTGATTGCAACTGTATGTAACTTATTTGATCTATCTTTAGTATGGAAAGCTCTGCTGTGACGTGAATTTCCCTTTGGGGTTAATAAAGTCTAACAAACAAACAAACAAACAGAATTACAGAGACAGGACAAAAACAGATAATAATTATATTTTAAAAATAGAAGTGTGAATGCAAATATATAAATTGACAGGTGTACAGTTTGTGCAGGTATATTACTATATACAACGTTATATGTACAGCTGTTATGTGCAAACTGGCATGTAAAGTATGTTGTTAAATAAATAAGTGATAATTTAAAATTAAAATAATTGACAATCACCCATTGTATTATTAGAAAATAATGCACACAGGAGTAGTGATGCTCATATTCAACAGCACACAATATGAACTTGTTTTTGTCTCATTACCTTGGCCAGTTTCTCCTCATGGACACCGCTTTTATGAAGATAGTGTTGCAAAGCAACATAGACCTTCTCCTGAAGCTTCTGCACTTTCTGGGCATCTGTCAACCAAGGTCGGTCTGTGAAATAAAAAAACTCAAATGTCTGGCAAAGAATTCTTTACAGTGGCTACAAAAGTAAAAAAAATTATTTTAAAGCTATGAGGAAAACTACCTGGAGACAGAAGCACAGTAGCAGTAAATAGAGCCATCTCTTCTTCCGACAGCTGCAGCCGACTGAGGGTTTTAGCCATCTCAAACACAGCGCTCACAAGATCATCACAACCTACAAACAGAAAAAATACATGCAAAAATGAAGAAATCAAAAATAACACTCTAATTTGCAGAACGTAACAGTAAAAGGGAAACAGTCGGGAACATTAGCAAACATTCAACTGACCTGGAAAGATTTCAATTGACCTATTTTCCCCTTAAATTGATGTTTGTTTAAGTCTATTTAAAGAGTAACCACAACTTCATATGATTTTACAGCACTTAGTGTACCATTGCTCAGGTTAATTGCACACACATGCCCTTTGAAATGCTACAAGGTGTCAAACTGTGTGAAAGGTTCAGGGAGGAGACTCACCGAGTGCTTTGAACAGCTGTGGGCTTGCAAACTTTCCATCGAACAACAGCGTGTTGTTGATGGGGTTGTAGGCCCGACACATTCGGATCAAAAGCACGTCCAAGCAGCCTGGATGGCCAGCGCCACATAGAAGTTGGACAAAGGAAAAGCAGGATTGAGGGGGGCAGAGGGGAGAGACAGGCAAACGAATGCTCCACACAAACACAGAGGAAAACAAAAAACAAGTGGGATTTAATTCCACAAATTACAAAAGCGATCCATTAAAACAGTCATCATTTCACAGATGAAGAGTGATGTCAGTATGATGGTTGTTTTAAAGAGGGAAAATAAGACAAAAGTGTTTTTTGTTTCCATTTAAATAAAAGGAAAACCACACAATGCACAAAGGGAGGACACAAGCAGGACAAAAGAATGAGAGAAAACGACAAAAGAGCGATTGTTAGAGCACAGACGAGAAAGAAAGAATACATTTAGTCAAAACTAAAATATACTAGTGTTATTTGTGACCCTGGACCACAAAACCAGTCATATTTTTTTTAAAATGTGGTTTATATACCATACCATTTGAATAATTAAGCTTTCCATTGATGTATGGTTTGTTAAGATTTGAAAATATCTGGCAGAGATACAACTATTTTGGAAATCTGGAATCTGAGGGTTCAATAAAATCTAAATTCTGCACATATTGTCCAAATTAAGTGCATAGCAATGCCTAATACTAATCAAAATATTTGTTTTGACATGTGTAAAGAAGGAAGTTTTACATGCAAAGAAGAAACAAAATGTCTTGAGGGAACATAATCTTAATATTCTAATGATTTTTAGTATAAAATAAACAATGATAATTTTGACCCATAGGATGTACAGTACTTTTGGTTACTGCCATTCATATAGACCATTTCAATATGGCGATGTCACTGGCCCATGAACATTTACTGCTTGCTGTCAAACTATTTCATAACTGGTACAAGAGCCAATCCAATCATATCTTAATGTTAAAACAGCTATCATAACATTATTTTGGATTCTCTGCAGCTATAGAAATTAATAAAAAATGTAAAACAGGAAATACGTTAAGACTAGTTATTGTTTATATCCCTCAAAATGGTCTATAGCTTTTGTGGTCCAAGGTCACATTTCATAAATGTACTGTATTACAAGATACATACACAGGTATTCATTAAAGATAACACTGATTTGCTCATTTCTTGCGCACAGTTGATTCTGACCTGCTTTTAGAAGGATAATCTGGTCATTTTGAGACAAGTCCATGAATCCAGAGATTCGCTTGGCAAACTCCACCACATACTGAATGGCGTTGGTGAGTTGCACAGCACACTGCTGCCACAGCATCTCTGTGGGCTTGGATAAGAAAATATTTGTTAAAACCTTCCACCCATTTTCAGATTGCAGGTATACTGTGCAATTGACGTATTTTAATGCATTTTTAATTAGGCTCTTAAAAAATGAGGACAGGAACAATTGTATTCTGTCAGAATCATTCAAGTGGAATGTAAGGTAGGGTAATTGCTAGGATCACAATGTACATATGATAAAACATGCCGTTACACCTGATGTTATTATAGAGAATGATGCATCTCATTGCCAATTACCTTGTTTTGGTAGACACGGATCTCTTCAGGTGTGTAGAGGGTCCAGGCTAATCTTTTCAGTTCTTCTGTGCTGTACTGACTTGTCTCAATGTGGGATTTTATCACATTTTGTGTGATCCGTTCTAAAAGAAGCATACATTTATATTATATGACATACATCTTGACAACTGGCATAAGAAATGTAGGTGATATATGTAATATAACAGCAGATATTTGTATTTTAAATGAATCAGTATCAACTTGGTTGATAATTATACTTGATTATATGTTTATTTTTCCAGTAATACACAGTAAAATAGTACTATGGACTCTATGCACAGCTAGAGTTTTAAAGCCAAAAGCTTAATGTGACTATTTTCAATTTTCAGCATCGATGTTGTAATGTAACCACTATACATTCAGTTAAATAGACTTAAGCATTCATTTAATTGTTCAAGCGTAAAATGAGATGAAAGACCGTTGTAACTACTAGCACCATCAGTAGCAACAGGTTAGCGCAGAAATTCCATTGAAAATATTGGAGTAAAATAAACTGTCATATTTTAAAGACATGGCAGGGGGAAATGGAGTTTAATACAGTGCCTCTTGTCCGATCTGAGACCCACTTCATATAGTATATCTTACAGGCAGTGAAGATCTGATTTTTAAAGAAATCAGATCTTAAACGTGACAATTTTGTAATGGAAAGACAGGTCCCCGGAAGCCCTTGGGCTGATATGCTAAAAATTAAAAGTCCTTGTGCATATAAACTACTGTTCCAAACTTTGCGGTCAGTAAGAATACTTTCTTCATTAAAAAAGTTATGTTAGTGTCATGCTGAAGCTGCAATCCTAGTTCACATGTTTTGGACCTGTCCTGCTTGGTTTCCTTTTTGGGAGTCTGTTTTTGATTCATTTTCAGAAATTACATCTATTAAAATTGATCCCTCTCCATTAGTTGGTCTGTTTGGAGTTCTACCCCCTGACTGTGAGTTACCATTTTATTTTTCTGAATTAATAGCTTTTCTGTCATTATTAGCTAGGTGGTGTATTTTGTTGCAGTGGAAGTCTCCTCAATCCACATACTCAATGGATTGAAGATGCCTTATTTTTAGTTAATTTGTTCAGTGATCAACTTTTCTTACATTTGGTTGCCATTTTTGGAGTATGTTAAATCTCTGAAACTTGAAGGAGTTACTGTAGAATGAATGGTTGCCACCCCAGCCTATTCAGTTTAATATATTTTCCCTTTTCTCTTTCTTATCATTCTTTATTTTACTTAATACACCATACTGCCAACCTCAACCTTCAGTACTGACCTATTTATATGCTTAATTTGTAAAATGGATGCACATCATATATTGTTTATGCAAATCCTATACTGTGTGTTGCACAATATGAAGGTTATAGCGTGTTTTTTTAAATACATTTTGTACTTTTATTTTCTTTTACTGTCAAAAATCTGATAAATAAATCTTTTTAAAAAGAAGTAATGTTTTGTTCATAAATTTAATTATTAAACTTATAAAAATGTAGAGTAACGACATATTTAATAATTTCTATTTCATATAAATGGCATTCTTTAACATTCATCAAAGCATCCGGACAAAAATATGTATTTAATAATTATATTTAACTGCAAAATAGATTTTAACTTTAAAAAAAGTGTTCGATGATAATAACAATGTTTGCTGAGCTTTAAATAAACATAACTGATGTCTGCGGGATAATGCAACATTGCACTAATGAGGTTTAAATCTGTAAAAATATAACCAAATAAACGCAGCCTTGGTATGAATAAGTGAATTTTTCACATCATTAAAAAAAATCATAGTGACCCTAAACATTTAAATGGTAGTCTATATACTATAACGTAAAATAAAAATACCTAATATTACTCTCTACTAACCTATTTCCATCAACGAACAGCCTTCAGGTGGATTAAGTATTGAGCGAGTGAAGAGTCCAGAGTCGTGTGGGCTCATATACTCGTGTTTGATGTGCGTCACGTCACCAAACTCTTGTCTGTTTGACTCAGGAGAACTCTGGGAAGACGAACTGCTTCCGCCGCTTCCTCCCAATAACTCTAAACTGCAGTAATCGGCAGCTTCCTCCGGTGTGAGCGGCAGGTCAAAGAGGAGACCGTCTGGTAGTGTGGTTATGTCATCCAGATCGCTGAGGGTGGTGCTGGAGCCCCGACTGTAGGCCCGACTGTGACCGTTGCCGTTCTCTCCAGACTCGTCACCAGTGTGGCCGGATATACCGTTGACAAGACCCCCTGCTCGCTCCTGGGACTGCTGGTGCTTCTGAACCTCGGCGTAGAGACTGTCTCGCTGCTTTTTTGACATGCGGCCAAACTTCACCGCTGCAGAGGAAAAAAAAGAGGAAAGATTAATGTTAGATTTTAGAATTTGTTCATATTTTATGAAATTAAGACATCTGATGAAGAGCTTCCAAGATGGATATATCACATGTAGTGACAATATTAAATAATAAACAAATAAAATGCTTCAAAAAATTTAAAACTGCTTTTATTCTAGCCAAAATAAAACAAATAAGACTTTCTCCAGAAGAAAAAATATTATCAGACATACTGTGAAAATTTCTTTGCTCTGTTAAACATAATTTGGGAAATATAATAATTCTGACTTCAACTGTATATATTTCTAATTTTGGAGCTGTGGTGTTGTTACAGTTTTGCTTTTTTACAACTTTTGGCCAGTTGTATGTGCCCACTTCATTTATAGAGGCACTTCATATGCATAGAAGAACGACCTTCATCATCATACAAACTACACAAACTTTTTTTTTTTTTAACAAAAAATAAAGACAGACAGAAGCGTACAACCATTACAAATAAGGAAGGAAAAATAAAATAAACTAAAATATTACAAGACCTATACTTGATTAGACTTGACTGTTAATAAAGACTCAAAAACTCAAAATGGGTACAAGGGAGATAGAAACTGAAGCTACTGTCATGTTTTTTAACAAGTAGCCAGAAGTAATAGGAGGATCTTAAATTCACACAGACCATAGCTATGTTTCCATCCGAAAAAGCGAATTAAATTTATGTGCAAAACAGGAATATCGCATAAAAGATGTGCGAATAAAGCAGCGTTTCCATCCAGTGAGTCAAAGAGAAAGAAATCGTCACTTCCTGATTAACTGGTGACAAATATCAACAGTAAAAACGTAATTTACTGCGGTAGGAGAAACTGCGTGTATTTTTTCTTTATTTCATGTATAACTTTCACCTCAGAAGACTATGCCGACATGCAATGAAGGCGTGGTGGTGTTTGAAGATATGGAAAAACACCACAGCTCCAAAATTAGAAATATATACAGTTGAAGTCAGAATTATTAGCCCCCCTTTGATTTTTTTTTTTTCACAGTATGTCTAATAAGTGCAGTAAATTTGCTTTTGGGGAAAGATTAGACTCACCATCGCGGCTCATGCCCAGTGCCAGACACTTCTGCAGGCGGCAATGCTGGCAGCGGTTGCGATTCGTTCGGTCAATAATGCAGTTCCTCTGCCTTGAGCAGGAGTACATAGCATTGTTCTGCTGACTTCGGCGGAAGAAGCCCTTTGATAAATAAAAAAAAGAAAAAAGATGTGAGATTGAGAAGAGATTGCATTTTATTTTATTTCGTAAATATGGATTAAATGTCATATTAAGGTTTACAATGTAAAATCTGTTGTATCTTGAACGAAAGGGACTCAAAATTCCTTATCCTGTTGATCAAAAAGGAAGGAATTTTGAAGAACGTTGGAAACCAGTAACCACTTTCTTCAACAGAATGTCAAATACAAGGGAAATCAATGGCTACCAGTTTCCAACTTTCAGACTATTTTCTTTTGTGTTCAACAGAAGACAGAAACAAGTTGAGGGTGAGTAAAGGACAAGATAGTTTACCCAAAAATCTTTTTGTATAAAAATTGCAAGGGTTGTCTGTATGGATTCAGCCACCAGATGATGTATTAATGCAATGCAATGTTGTTTAATACAAATTTGGCATTTGGCAAGGGAAGGGAGTCTGAAACATTAGACCGGCTCTGGCACACTTGTTGTGTCCTGTGGTCAAATACAAGCAGACTGAGATTTCTGACTGGTCAAAAAGCCAATCAGATAAAGGAGCTGTATTGTTTACAGTTTCAGGGAACAGGCGGAAGACGTCAGCAGGGTGTAACTACAGGGTGCTCTACATTTAAACAAGTCTTGTATATTTTAACACCGTTTTTCTCAGATGGACAGAAGCCTTTAGACCAATTTTAGGCTTCTTAAAGTAATAGATCAACCAAAAATGAGTTCTACCATCATTTACTCACACACATACTGTGACCAATATTATTCTTTCTCAAAGATACCAAGATATTTTAAAAAATCATATTATTTCAATTCATAACAATCAATAACAATCAATTCATATAATGACAATCAGTGAGGATCTAGTGTTGTTTTAAACCCTTTTGACTTTCAATGTATGGACAAAAACAGTTCAAACCAAGAAATAAACATTTAAAGTAACATGAGGATGAGTAAATGATTTGTCATTTTTGGCTAAACTGAGCAGAAATGATGATAAACGAAAGGATGTTTGCTTACCTTGCAGCCTTCACAAGTGATCACCCCATAGTGGATGCCTGATGATTTGTCCCCGCAAATCTTGCATGGGATTACTTCGATTTGAGCTACAAGAAAGAGAAGAGATTAAAACATTAGCTCTAGTGTGACACACTCATCCATCACCTATAGAGAAGTCCTGATTCAAAGCATTAAAAGCCATCAGCTATCAACTGTACATTGAATTTCTAAAGCAAGCTACGTACTTTGCTGAGGCATTGCTAGTTTGGCTCATTGATCTCAGTGCGATCATTCAATAACAGAATTAAAGGCCGAACAGAGCCTGAAGGTCTGCTTTGACTCGGGGAAGTGGAAACTTTACTACTGTCATAGTCTTTCAGCGTTAACAATGAACAGCTAATGCACAATAAGCAGGGTCAAGAGCTTACAGCTCATATTCAAAGACTGAAGGTTTGACCCACTCAGGATGACATAACACAAGTCCTTGGATGGCAGAATCAAATACAGCTTTATAAACAAAGCTCGCTCTCGGCTTGGCACCGTTCCGCTGGAATTAAGCGGATTGTGATGCTCTGTATGAGAATTATAAACAGCTGCAGGTTCATGAATAGCGTCTTTGATGGCAAAGAGTGCCTAAGAAACAAACAAAACTGAATATATACCATGAGAAAGAAGTTGTTGAACAATTTATCACAGCAGAAATGTAACCACAAAATTGCAGGTTGATAAAATTAATCTATTATGAAGACCCAAGGTTAAGAAGTTTTACCCATTAAGTCAAATAATATATGATGGATCCCCAATAAAAGAAAAGTTTTTTCCAGCAAACATGGTCTGATAATCTGGATGGTTTGAGCAATGATGCAACATCTTAGGTAACGTGTTGTGACAAAGAGAACCGGCCATCCGGGTTTAATGACCAACACTTCGGCCCAAATGCTTGTTGATGCATGTGAGAAATGGAGGACGAGGGAGAAAAAAAGATATACAATTTCCAAAAGCTAAACAACACACTCTCCTGTAGCACAGATAATGAAAATAAAGTTTATTTCATAATGCAATCTGTCAGTGGAATTACTAAATGGAACATATTCATTCTTTTTCGTTAGCTCCCTCTCTCTCTCTCTCTCTCTCTCTCTCTCTCCTTCTACCCCATTCTGAGCCCCCGGCCCCCACCCTGCCTGTGTTATATAACTGCTGTCTGGCTACATTCCACGAACACACTCATTCAGAGGAGATCACCCTAGCAACGCAGTGACGAGCGTTCCTCCATCCCGCCCCTCCCACCTTCCCATTGGCTCGTGACAGAGTGGCTTTGATTCTGACTCGCCGACTCACATGCCACTCACCTGCGTAGCACGGTCAGGCTATGTGGCTGAGCTGTTCTACTGACACACTTTCCTACTGAGCCGAGGGAGGCGCTTGTGCGGTAGCCTCGCAAGCGTTGTAATCAGATTAAAAAAAATTTGTTTCTCCTTTTTCCTGCTCTTGGCATGTTTTAAGGTGGAACCACCCAATCAAACATCATTAAGAAAACTTTTCAATTTCAATTTATACTACTCCTCTCTTTAAACAACTTTGAATCTGTTTTCTTTAATCAGTGACATAAGAGGCAAGAGGTGCGTATATATGACAGGCTTGATATATTACTTGTGCACATTTGAAATATCTACAGAACTCTCATTAGGAACCCTGTAACTTACACTTGCCCTCAACATGTGGCAGCCTGTCAAAAATTCGAGCACAGTCCCAGCTGTCTCGGAGCGCTCACATAAAACTATTTTTAAGCTATGGCTCATGTGCATGATGGTTGGAGGGTGCCTTTTTAATCAAGCCTCGGATATACCATGGTGTGCAGCTGATTTGTTTTCACATACACATTCATAACACAAAAACTTTCATACTGCACTGATTACAAGAAAGTATGACGCACCTAAAAGCTGAGGTAAGATCATTCGACAGCTTTTAGACAAAATTTCAACTAATTTTAGCCATTTGTTAATAAAAATTGGAAATAAATGTGTCACTGATTTGTATAAATCATCATTTACTCGCCCTCAAGTGGTTACAAACCTTTATGAAAACACAAAAGTAGATATTTTGAAGAAAGTTGAAAACTTTTAACTATAATTTACTTCCATAGGAGAAAAAAAAAAACACTGGAAGTCAACAGTTACAGATTTCCAGCAATTTTAAAATATTTTCCTTTGCGTTTAACAGAAGACAGACACTCATTAAGGGTTAAAACAAGTAAAAGGTGAGTAAATGATTGATTTTAGAAGTAAACTATCCTTATAAAGGCGCTTACATAATCATAAAATGAATACGTTTGTTGTTTTGATAATACAATCAGGAACTTTTTAACATTTCTGCCAAGGGAAATATTTTCCTTTATCCTTAAAGACATATCTTTTGAATGCCATTATTCAAATGATATCAATTCAATACTAACTTAGCCAGATGAAAAGTATACAGCTCTTGTTTGATTAACTGATCCAAACACTGCTTTAGAAGCCGGAGGCGAATCCACTCAGACCGCCGAAAAACTAATTAAGAGGAGATTTATTACAGCGCTATGTTTATCAGGCAAGCTGGGGTTAGTAATCTAGCTCTTCTTATCTCCTCGCTCTGGGCCGCTCTATGTCAGTTAGTCAGTGTGTCAGTCCATCAAACACCAGTCAGCAGTTTCACAGGGCGATGCTGGGAAAAACCCAACACAAGTGCACAGACTTTGCCCTTTTATCTCGCATAATCAAACAACTTTCTACAGCAACGTCCAAAGGTCCCGTTCAACTCGCACCTTGCATTTGCATAACACACCACATAGCTAACCTGTGAGATTTCTAAGTGAAATCTGCATTAGAGACAGTTTTCGGGAGACCGCTTTGCATATTTGCCAGCCAGTTTGCTTTGATCTCACGCAAACAGGGTCCCATTTGCATCTGCTTACTCGTACGTGAGATTTCGAAGCAGTTTTGTGGTCTGCTGTAATGATTTTTCCTCTCCCACATCACTTAAAGCGAGCTACCAAGTAAACTGAGATGGTTGAATGACACCGCAAGACTCTCTTTAAATATGCACAGAGGGATTGAGTAATTCTTTGGTATAAGTAACAACACCAAGTTGAAAAACAAGAGCTGATAGGGAGTGTAAGGTGACTCTTGATGGGCATTAATTATCTTGATGCCATTGGGATTAGGAAACAATAAAAGTCTCATTCAAAAATAAAGAAAGGTGCTTTTATTTTAGATGTATGCACATATTAAGACAACGAAACTAGTTTGGTCGTAATAGTTATTAAAAATGAGTCATGTAGGAAAAACTTGAGAAAAGGCTGGGTTTCATTTAGGACGTATTAACTAAAACGCTTTCGGTGTGCTGCAATACTTGCTAAGCCTCACTCTGAAAAAATAAAATCGTGAAAAACGGGGAATTGTTTTTGAAAAAGAAGGGTTTTAATCCCTCGTAGTTCAATTGCCTAGTCACATTCTACCATTGCCTGGGCTTAAGTTGTGGTTTAAATGAATGGAAACTTCATGGGCAGGTGTCAAAGTGCCACTGCATTAAGCTGCTCAGCATTCATTTATAGACTGCTCTTTGCTTAAGTCTTCAAAGCCATGCAGGCTTATAGGCTACAGCGCTCTGCATACAGAAGAGTGTCTTTGCTTTGGACCCACAAAGTCAAAAGAAACACTCTGAATATCCAAAGCTTGTTTTGTTTTTCATATGATTCTGCTTTTCCACATTTTGTGAGTTCAACAGTTTGCAGAATTCGATTTCAGTGATGAACCTAAAACTCTATGAATCTAAAACTCTCAGATTACATGTAATCTGGATTAGGTAATCAGATTGTAAAAAATGAAGTACATGTAATTAGATTATACATTACATATTAATGTACTTATAATCAGATTACAGTAGCTTTTTTATTGATTAAATAGTTGCATGTGATAAATAGCTTTGAACTCTTAATTGTATCCAGTGGCATACACTAGTAAAAGATTGCAAAATCGGAATATATATATATATATATATATATATATATATATATATATATATATATATATATATATATATATATATATATATATAAAAATGTGGGAGATGTTGGCTGTATAATGTTTATTATGGTTTGTTCATTGCTGTCTGGGTAAACACTTTTACCCAAAATACTTAATCTGTATTTTAAATAATATTAATAATATTTGACAATATTTAACAAACATTTGCATGTTCATGATTCTCTGACTGTCACAAGTCATTATGATCAATAAAAAAAAAATATATATATTTTTTGGAATTTAAGTGATCTATTTTAAATATCTTTTATTACTTTACATTGTTGCGACTAAATTAATACAACTCCAGTTTAAATAAGGTGTCATCTCTGTCTATTTTTACACGAAACAACAATAAAATCTATGTGATAAACAAGTTAGGTTAAAACTAATCAAAAAGCAGTCCGATTACATTACCTAACATGTGTAATCTAGTTTGCAATCAGTAATGGACCACAATTTCTATCCAGTATACTACCCAGCTCTGATAACATACCAGTTGTAAAAGCATAGGTGCTGGATATAACATTGCTTTGATATAAAATAAACCATAGTTATTACAATCATACAGACAAATATAAACGCTTAATTCACTTTAAACCACACCGCTCAAGCCAGTGTTATTGCGCCTGTGCACCAAAGAAGGCACTGTTTCCTTCATATAGCATTTCAGGTTTAGTCCGATTGAACACCCTTTACCACACTGTTTATGATGCTGAGATTCAGGACTGGGTAAAGGTTAAAAGACGATGCCAATAAGGAAAACAATAAACCGAGCCTAAAACTGTGCAATTCCCGCTATGCTACCTCACTGCTGTAATATACAGTGCAGTCTCCAATGACAGAAGTAGGTCAATGTATCAGATAGACTGTCACACCGGCGGCCATGCTGAGACTGAAAAACAACAACAGAGATACTCTCCCACTCCCTGTGCCCCCAAAACACTCCTCACACTTGCTGAAAGTCTCCCCTGAACTCGATGATAAGCTTTATCACGATAAAGCAGAGCTCAAGTTCAACATGGCGGTTAGGGTATAAGCTGTGACCAATTGCATAACAACTTTGCGCACGAGCATAATACGATATATGAACTTAAACACATATGAAGTAAACACGAAATTTAAATAAGAAAACACAATGACCATTGTTTTTTTAAGCAGTTTCAAACATGTTTGATTCTTACATAATGAAGTGCGCTTAGCGGCAGTTAACAGTAACTACAGTGAGACGAGTGTTGCCAAATCTCGCAAGATAAACAACCAACCGTGATATAGAAATTATAACCAGGCTAAATACTTTGCAAATGAGCAAATATTGAAGTAAAATTCTTGCTAATTTTATTAGAAATATTAAACTTCTAAACTGTCACTCAATTCAAAGGACGTAAAGTAAAAAAAATACTTTAAACTCATTCAAACGCTTCACAAAGACAACTGATCGTAATCTTAATATAAAATACATCGCTTTTGTGTGCACAACATCACCAGATGTGCGTATTTACATACACGCTCAACTATGCAATCCCCAAAACACCAGCTAATCTGTTTTCGTGTGATATTTTATCAACTAACAAGAAGAAAAACAATCTCTGGACGCCTTATTAAACGTGGACATGGCAACATTGTGAGATGTTTCCTACATTGTGCTCATCGCAGTCCATTCACGCCTGCAAGCGAAGAAACAAAACAGAACTATGCAAAGTTTATGATTTCCGTGTACTGGTTATTTTCAGTGCGTGTCAGCGAGGCACCATTAAAAGTAGTTGATAAACAAATGACATGAACTGCCAGCAGTTGCAAATTATCTGAGTGATATTCTGCGCGCTCGTTCGTGTTTGGGTTAAGATTTTACGCAGTTCGTGCAACATCAAAGCAGACCCCAATCACGATCATAGCTGTCAAAAGTTAGTGCTTTTAATGAATATTCTATTAATATGTTAAAATTAATGCATTTCCCTCCCCATCAAACTTACCTCTCATTTTGACGGTATATTATCTGCGAATAATAATATAACTCCGGCACATTTGCACAGCGCCGAAAGTAAAACTCGAAAGAGAAACTCTTAAATCTCCAAAAACAGTGCGATGCAAAAAGAAAAGAACTACTAAAACCTCATAAGTTATTGCACTGCCTACTTGTTCTTCTCATCCGGTTGTTTAGAGTAAATTCCGCTTCATCACAGCCTATTTTTGCTGCGTAAATGCGCGCACAGTCAGCTATGCAATAAAATGATGCCCTCTTCTCTTTCCCTCTCGCGTCTGTGCTGCTCTCTGTAGTCTAACCTACTTTCGGCGCGTGGACACTCACATGATCTCGCTCCACTGGCCCGCCTCGTGCCCCCAGGCAGCGGCGCGCGCCCCCAGCTCTCGGCCACGCGCTTTAAGGAGGATCTGTGTGCCAGCTCGAGCGCGCGTGGGAAAGTGTGGCAGTGTGTCACCACAACAGTATCGTGGGAATCTCGCGCGGTTCCTGCGGCTGCGATTGTTTGCGATTACAGCATAGCACCAGTTGAAAAAAATACAGCTCTCTTTTCTTCCTCATTGAGTTAAATATGCATTGATGCTAATAAGAATCTTTCAACTCATTTTTACCCAGTGAATAGCTGTCAGATAATTCAGAATAAGGTGCAAACAGAGCAGATATCCCTTTAACTGCCTGCACTAATAAATGGTTGATTATATTTTGACTGTTTTAAATAAAGGTTTACACGCACAGCATTGTTGGTTAATAAAATAATCAAACAAACATAATCCTTTCAGTTGCACTACTACACTTGACTTTGGTTTTATTGTAAAAAAACAACAAGAATACGTTATAAATGAGAATATGAAATGATTTATGGCATACTTAAAAAAATAAAGATGATTTAGTAATCAAAAATGTTTTATTTTGATACATATACACATTTTTAAATAAATTGGTCTTACACTTTATATTCTCAGATTTTTCAGTGTATGTACTAATTCCGCTACTTTTACCATAAACCGACATATCAACCATTTGGTAGAGGTTGATTTTTAGAAATTATGGGATGTGTTGAAAAAGAATGCATTGCGTGTGTAAACTAGCAACATTAGGTTTTTTTTTTTGCTGGGGCAGTTAAAGGGATATGATATATAAGACAGACCAGACTGACATAAGTTTGTGTATAAGTAGTGTATTTCTATCAAACAGTCACTGAAATAGTTTTAAAGCCACTTTGTTAATGTGTTTAATAATACCGTGCATTCAGAGAGAAATGGCAAGAATATACTGTACCATGCAGTCTTAAAAAGTCCTTGCATCAAGGCCATAGAAGAACCTTCAGTCAACAGTTCTTAGATGAAAAATATTGTTGTAGTACAACGTCTAAAGGTTTTAATAATCTAAAGAATCTTTTTTTGCAATAAAAAAGTTCTTCTTAGAAATAAAGTTTTTTTTTTAATTCACATCCATGGTTCCTTTAAAAACCTTTAAAATTTATTCTTTCCATTAAACTGGTCATTATGGTGTAAAGAGTTATTTAAGAGTTATTAAACTAAAAGTATGTATTTTAAGAACCCAAAATTTTCTTCTACACCAGGGGTGCCCAAACATTTTCTTATGAAGGGCCAAAACCCAAAATTTATTGAGGTTAGTTGGCCAAAGGTAAATATAGAAACCACTGGTAATTTACTAATTTATTTAATAATATTTTAAAATAACCAGACACCATTGTTTTATATTTACTAATACAATATATTTTACATTACATTTTATAATGAACTTATTACAGTAAAAACAATCTCATTTATAACAGAATAGAGTTGCACTGGTTTTTGTCTTGATTTGCTCACCCATGTCTCTCTATAGTCCTCTATTTGTCGAGTCACAGAATTTATGTTTTAAAAATTTAGATTCATTTACATTTAATTGAAACACTTAATTTCAGTTTATTTTTTGTAGCTCAGCAATCAAACAACACACAAAAAATGTTATGTCAAATTAGAAAAGACAATCTCTGTTATATCTGCATTCGCCCCAACACTCTCTAACATTCTCAGATGGGATGGTGGGCCAAATCAAAGGTTACATTTGGCCAACTTTAACCCGGTGGCCCTACTTTGGGCAGCTCTACAATGTAAAAGGCAGCTTTTGGAACATTTATGTTTAAGACTGGATGTTGAAGAACCGCATGTTGTTGTGGAACCACAGATTTTCTAATAGAAAGACATAATAATTATAGGTTAAACAAGTTTTCAGAGATTGCAAATGTATATGTCAATATAGACTGTGGATATATTTTCAGTTGCAAGAGGATTACCAATATTGCCATGTTGGTCACAGCTCACAGAAGCCACAGCACAAAACCATTAATTAAATCTATTTCTTATCATATACAGTTTTATCCAAAGTGACTTGTTTATGAGAATAAAGCAAGCTGAATCCAATAATCCAGGCTTTGCTATCCAATTACCAAAAGCATAAATATTATTAAGTGCTATGAACGCAAAAATATACAGATAATTTTACAAACACAGATAATAGGTTTTAAATGTCAGTGTTTATTCTATTCATATAACATTTATGGCATTCAATATAACATCAACACAAACATTGCATAATCACTCCAAAAATAGGGTTTAATGTTGACTAAGGACACAAAACCTGTATATTATGACTGCGAATATAAACACAAGCTTCTCTTATTTTGAATCAAAACTCAATTTATGTTATTACTGCAAAAATTGCATGATTTAATGGTGATTTATGATTTTATGAATTCAGTTTATGTTATTGTGCAATTCTGAGTGTGCCTCACACAATGAGCTTGACAAACCCCCTGTGGAAAACACACTATTTAATCTCTATCTAATCCGACACTTGCACCAGTTTTTGGACATTTGCACCAGACACTTTCACACAGGTGAGTGGGCTTGATAAAACACCTGTAGAAACACTCTTCTCTTTATGTATAAACACACCTTAAGCTGCAGTCAGACTGGACTTTTCGCCCCATAGACTATCATTCACACTCACGCGAATGTGTCAGACCGGTGTCATGAGAAATCGAGTCCTCCCTGACAATTGGGTCCGCCTAGGACCCTGGGTGATCCTATTGGTTCACTGGAGTTGTAATAGGTCTATGTTGTAGCGCCTGACTAAAAAAAAAAAATAAATAATAATAAAAAATGTATATATATATATATATATATTTATATATATATATATATATAAATTCAGTGAAATCTTGTTTAAATGTATGTCATTTAAAAGAGTGTTATAATGACATAAAACATGGAGAATTTCTCTTTCGTACTTTTATTTTTTATTTTACCACTTCCTATGTAAATATATAATGTTACATATAAATACATAAAAACATCAAAAAGACATTATTAAATGGTTTACAAACGTTTCAGTTATTTTAACTATGCGTGTCTTTAACTTGTAGTTACCGATAATAATGTTACTAATATGATAAGTCTAGTTAAAATCTCAATCGATTTCTCACCACACTGAAAATGCGTTGCAAAGTTAAAGCTTGGTGAACTCTGACCTGCGAAATCACATCACGAGACTGTGTGAGACCAATCGAAGATCAAAACATGACCTCTCTGGACAGAAATGTAAAATATGGACTAATCGCTCATTTTTTAAAATGTCTAATCATCTTGTTTAATCCCGCCCCTTTTTGCAGCGCCGTACAACAGAATTTCGAATGCTCAAACTCTAGTGTGATCGCAGCATAACTCTAACATTTTATTCTCTGAGCACTAATAGTTCCTTTGTAAAATTAGCACTTAGTGTGTGTATTGCCTCTTCTAGTTGAATCGCTGAATGCCTCCTCCATTGTAAAGGCTGATTTATACTTCTGCGTCAAGCGCACGCATATGCTCTGGTGCAGCCTACTAGCGGTCACATACCCCTTGCCGTGGCTGACGCCGACCCTAACACACACCTCTCAAAAAAAAATAACTTCACGTCGCAAGGACGTGTAGTGCAAGCTCTGTGATTGGTCGGCTTGGTAGTGATGACGAGCGTGGGTGGTGCTGAGAACCGCGAGCCACGATTCTTTACAAGTTCCGAGTTCCATGAAGAAGCTCCAGATGGAGACTTTTGTTTTGTGTTTACCTTATGATTATAGTTGTTACACGTCTGCTGGTTCCTGCATCCGAGTGAGCGAGTTTGAGCTACTTGAAGTGTTCATAAAAAAACAAAACACCCGCGAAGAAACTCGGCACGGAGGAACATAAAAACCTCACTGCCAGCTAGTGTTTCGGAAGTGTTATTGCAGAGCAACACAAACAGCACACAGAAGTATAAATACATGACTACATGCAAGGCAGGCACTGTGGGTCACGCTGATCACTCTATGCAAAAGTATAAAGCAGCCTTAAGTCGCTTTGGACAAAAGCATCTGCTAAATAAGTACTTGTAAATGTAATAATATACAGATTTGCATATCTTTATATAGCTGCAGTGGATGTGTGCTGAACAAGTATTTACTAATGCCATTAAAAAACTTTCCATTTAAAAAAATGATCAACTATCTGTGTTCACTGCAAGGGTGACCGATAGCTGTAGCAAACTGTAAGAGAGAAGGCAGAGAGATTGATTTTATTTCTGGATGCTATTCTAACAATGACAATAATAGTGTGTGGGATGGAATAACAGGACGTGCGAAAGTGTGTGCGGGAGATAGAAGGGATATGATGTAACCGGGGAGTCTCCATTATGAAATGAGGAGAGAGGAGATTATGGTAAGTAGGTTAGTGGAGCAGCGGAAACAGAAGCTGACAGAAAGCTTTGTCACTCCCTCCTTTACAACCACTCCTTCTTCTCATCCTCAGCTTTCGTTCGCTCTAATGTGTTTTGTTTTTTTATAGTCCCTTAATATTGAATGACACTCATCAATCAATCATCATGAGCCATTTTATTCCCTCAGGAGTCGTCTTTTTCTTTTATTTCCAGCTATTTGTGTAATAAATTCAGTAGAGCACAAAGAAAACTTGAATTTGTATCAATCTTTGCGGAGGGTTGTCAAAACAGACCTCCTCGGGATAAATATGAACCTTTCCGCTGCAGAAACATTGCTTCCCTTTTCATTATTCTTCTGTTTAGATGTCCCTTCCTGTTTCAGAATGGCTTCCTAACCTTCCCGCAGTCTCGAGTTGCACATTTTCATTCAAAAGCAGCCCCTTTTCTGTCTTTTTCTTTCTGTGTGACACAAACATCGCTGACCTTCTGACCATCTGTCTTATATAACCACTGTCTCTTAAATTAGAGCTCGCTCGCTCAGAGAAGAGAGAGAGAAAGGGAGGGCGGCTGACATTAGATGGAGGCGCAGAGAGAGAGAGTGAATGAAGCAGCGCTTATATTAAACGTCTGCTGGAAAACATGAGAAGAAACTCACTGTAAAGTGAGATTAGGACCGCATTATGATCTAATGGCGAATGAATTTCAGGCGAGTGGATGAGGTTATGGAGGAACATTAACAATCAGAGCTAGTGTGTTTGGCCATCGATAAAATGTTGTGTGTTTTTTTTTTCAGGAGGGATTATTGTTGAATCCAGTTCTCATCAGCGTAATCCCCTCACCACTCCTCTCCGTTATCTGCTTAATCCGCTGACTCCTCTTCTCTTTCAGAGGCTGGATAATCCTTCTCTTTCTCTCTGTGAGGGTGTAATCCAGTTTTACCCTGCCCATCCTCTCCGCCATCATTCTTCTCTCCTTTCATCTTCTGTTCCTTTCTCCTTCTGCAGCAGGACTCCTTGTAATCTTCACCCAGACTAAAAATACCCCTCACTTCAATTAGATTATATAAACTACATTATGTTATAGGAAAATATGTTGCTGAATCGGAACTGTAGCCAGTGTTTATTTCAAACTGCTCATCTTGGGCTTGTTAAAGTTTCCTTCAAATATTATTGCTCACGGTTTCCATGGTTTGTCCGTTCCCAGATGGTCAGAATCGCGTCGTCTGGACCTTTTGTTTGGCAGCTAAACACATCTCTGTTGACTCATTTCTAATTATTGAGAACATTACAAAGAAATGATTATCTCATTGCTCATCCGCTAATGATACAATGGATCATTTTCATACTTTTCTGGAGTGTCTCAAATGAAACTAATGAGCGTCGTCTTAATCTCGGCTGCTCCTGTGGGGCATCCTCGGTGTCATTAAAAAAACGTCAACAGACGCCACTTGAAAATAAATTAGTGACATGCATATCTGTGTTGCACGGATTACAGTTCTGGCCCAAATGAGCATACATTACTCATTCAAGTAAACACAAGCTGCCTAAATGATTTCTAAAGGGACAGACAGCCGCAGATGGCATCCTCGCTGGTGGATGTATAATACGTCAGAAGCTGTAACGTCACCATCAGGCAATAAAATTAAGTTATGAACAGAGAAATTGTATAACAAATGGTGTAGTGTGTGGTGCGAACATTTATATTCAGAATGGACACATTTCCTAGCAAAGCATTAGAAATGTTTTATGTTTACTTGGAATAAATGCTATACTTTTTGGTTTATTCTACAATTGCTATTTTAGTTTCTGTTTTTTTTTTGTAGCAATTTGTAAACTATACTAGCAATTTCCTTCAAGACTTTAAATCCATATGGACATAAAAACACATTAAAGTTGCTGCAGATTTATTGGACTGTAATTGTAGTTTATTGGATTGTAATCTGATGGTTATGGTACACTCTAATGAAAAATGGTTCTAAACCAGAGATGCCCAAAGTGGGACCCGCGGGCCAAAATTGGCGCATTGTAACCTTTGATTTGGCCCACCATCCCATCTGAGAAGAGAGATGGTTGTTTCTAATTTGCCAATCTTTTTGTTTGTTTGTATTGTAGTGCTACAAAAAGAAAACTGAAATTAAATGTTTCAATTAATCCTTTAAAAATCTTTTAAGTTTTTAAAATGTAAATATTGTCACTCAATGGATAGAGGACTATAAAGAGGACATCAGCGAGCAAATCAAGGCAAAAACTAGTGTAACTCCATTCTGTTACACATGAGTTATAAAGTTCATTACAAATTGTAACTTAAAATAAACTATATTAGTTAAAATAAAGCAATGTTTTCTAGTTATTTTAAAATATTATTAAATAAATTAGAAAATTACCAATGGCAACTATATTTATCTTTGGCCCACTAGCCTCAATCAAGTTTGGTTTTTGGCCCTTCATTAGAAAAAGTTTGGGCACCCCTGTTCTAAACGGTGCCAAATTAGGGTAGTTGGTTTATAACAATAGCCAAACCCTTTTTAGTGAAAATTTAAACCGGTTCAATAAAGAACCATGCTTTGAAAGTGCTCTATTGCAGTGTTTCTCAACCACCTTCATAGAGCACCACAAACACTGCTCGCTTTGGATGTCTCCTTTGTCTGTCACACCCATTACAGGTCTTTCAGTCACTGCTAATGAGCTGATGATCTGAATCAGGTATGTTTGGTTAAAAAGACATTGAAAAATTGTCCTCATTTATTTATATTAATAAAAATATTTATTTTATTATTATTATTAAGGAAAGTTAAGTGAGTATTGCCATACTGGAAATTGGTCCTGCTTTTGACATATCCAAGCACAAGCACACACACACACACACACACACACACACGCACACACACACACGCACACACACACACACACAAACCAATGGGCAACTATTGGTAGCTCAGGGGTAAGCTGGATATCGAAAATGGAGTATGGTTTCATTGACGTCGCCAACCAATTAGGCTAACTCGACAAATTTGCTTGATGGAAAGATGATTGAGGGAGAGGAGTTATTTCTGAAGTAGGATTCCTTGTGACCATACCTCAAGAAGCACATGTTAATATCCAATAACGTTAATTCTGATGCTGTGCTTTTGTTAAAGCTGATTTAATTTTTAAATGTCTTTTGTTAGTTGAGTTGGTTTTAAATTAACTTATAGTCTGTCCTGCAAATGTACCCAAGTGCATACAAAAATACTTTAGTAATTTATAGTAAATGCTGTAATAATTTTGAACTACTCTAATTAACTTGTTGTGGTGCTTTTACTAATATATATATATATATATATATATATATATATATATATATATATATATATATATATATATATATATATATATATATATATATATATATATATATATATATATATATATATTACTGTAGTAAAGGCTAAAGTATACAATGGTAATTACTGTTAATTCATGATAGTTACTAATAATACTACATAATGTAGTGTAATTCATTAACAAAGAGTTGTAAATAAATATATACTTACAATAAAC